>NW_019943139.1:151955-165622 GCF_002910315.2 Salvelinus sp. IW2-2015
GGTCACAAGTATCCACAGGCTTCCAGCTACTGGAGATATTATCTTCAAATACACTGAATATACAGCCACAAATAAATATTCCTTTCAATCCAATTTACCTGGGATGCTACTGGCTGTATATTTTGTCAGTTCAGCATATAACACACTGATAGAGCAAGACCTCCCCACGGGCAGATTCAGGTGTCTCAGGCGAATCCAAATTCAAATATCCGTCCTGTGAGTGGATCCAGGAGAGTGGAACCACGGGTGGACATTCTGAACTCTTTTCTGCATATGGTCACTGGCCTTATGGGTGTGAAGTCAATTGCTGTTACCACTGACTCAAGGTTCCTGAATTCCATGTGCGCTGCTGTATCTGTGCAGTTATTGCCAGGTAGCCCACTGGACACTGCATTCTGTTGTTACTGCTCATCTGTGCAGTTATGCCAGTTAGCCCCACTTGGACACTGCATTCTGCACCTGTGAATAGAATGTGTTGTACAACAACAAAAAAACAGACATTCAGAGAAAATCCTTATTAACAATTGTTGGACTGAGGACATATTGATCAAACTTTATCAAAACACATGCAAGTTCATCATAACTACCTTGCTATTGTTCCCAATGAGATGAGACCACTTATTCCTACCATACTTTAGGGCATTACAGCCCCCCCCCCCCCGCCCCCAGCCACAAGGATACAGAAGTTCTGTTGATTCAGACAAATACATGTTATTAAAATAACCAATAAATCATGACATTCTCCATTCAGCTTTCATCCAACAAACGTTTGGTCTAACTGCTAGCTTTTTTTAGGATTGGGGGGGGTCTCCCGAGTGGGCAGGGGTCTAACTCTATCTCTTTTTTTTAGGGTGGGGGGCTCCGAGTGGGGCGCTGTCTAAGGCACTGCATCTCAGTACAAGAAAAAGTGTTCACTACAGTGACTGGTTCGATTCCAGGCTCTGGATCACATCCGGCCGTGGATTGGGATCCCATTAGGGCGGGCGCATCAAGCCCAGCGTCGTCGGGTTTGTCCGGGGTAGGCCGTCATGTAAATAAGAATTTGTTCTTAAGTGACTTGCCTAGTTAAATAAAGGTTACATCAAAAACCTCCCAAAATTGTTAAGCCTGACTATTTTGAAACAGCCCTGATGTACTTACGAAAAAGGTACAGGTAGTAGATGCGCACTCTTTAAATCATATTAAAACAAGGAGGACGAAGAAGTAGCGATATACAGGCACAGGAGATTTAACAAGACCAAGGTCCCAATGGCGTGAGAGGTTGGAGGTCGTTTCATATCTGATAGATACACCGGGTATTCATATACCAGACGTTACAGAGCACGTACAATTATATTGTGTAAGCTAGATCAGGCCTCACATAACTATCACGTACTAAGGGGCGTGGCTTTGCTAGTGCATGTAATCGCTATGTTAAGGTAATGTTAGCCATAGAAATGCAAATGACTTTACTATTAGCCTACCTTCCACAAAAATGAGCTGCATGACTTTCCAAGGCCAGCGCGTCAAGCGCATCCAGCCGTCTCTACTGATACGTTGTTGGAGACAAGTACCCAAGCAGAGTGTTAATTAAGAGCTGTTTGATTGGCTGGGCTGAAACGTCGCCCTTCAAAAATACAATATTTCCATCCCCTGGTGAAGCATTTGTGTGTGTTTCCAAATGTGAGCCATGTTTTGATTTGGTTTATTTGTTAATGATGCGCTCTGAGGTAATTCGCCAGCGTCGTAAAACGGAAACACAAACACGTTCGAATGGAACTGGGCCAAGTGGGCGGGGCTACATAAGGCGAATATGGGAACTTCATTTTTTTTTACTTCGCTGGTATATTTATCCCATGCCAAATCACAGCACTTTTACGCTTTCTCAGAAATTGTATGTGTTTTTAGAATATTTGTGTACATTACACACTATATTTACTTCTCCAGTCTCCCATTTGGGCTGGACCACTGCTGTTGTTTCTATGTAAATACTGGAGAACATAAAGTCAGGGGGATTGGCGTACCTCGAAACAAAATACATTACAAATGAACAGGCATAACATTACAAATGAAAGGTATAACATTACAAATGAACAGACATAAATTACACATGAACAGACATAACTTAATAAATGAACAGACATACCATTACAAATGAACAACATACCATTACAAAGACAGACATACCATTTACAAATGAACAGACATAACATTACTAACATGAACATGACAAGCGCATTAACAACATGAACAGACATACCATTACAAATTAACAGACATACCATTACAAATGAAACAGACATAACATGACAGGAACAATAATGAACAGGTATAACATTACACAATGAACAGCGGATAACCATTACAACATTACAAATGAACAAGACATACCATTAACAAATGACAGCGATCATTACAAATACAGAACGATACATAACATTACAAATTGAACAGACATAACATTACAAATGAAACAGACATACATTACAAATGAAGCTGAACAGCATACATTAACAAATGAAGACAACCTTAATAACTCATTCACAATGAACAGACATACCATTACAAATGAACAGACATAACATTACAAATGAACAGATAGCATTACAATGAACAGCTATAACATTACAAATGAACAGGCATAACATTACAAAATTAACAGTATTACAAAGCAGTAAAAATTACAATGAACAGGCATACCATTACAAATGAGACACAGACATAACATTACAAATGAACAGACATACCATTACAAATGAACAGGCATAACATTACAAATGAGACAGACATAACATTACAAATGAACAGATATAACATTACAAATGAACAGGTATAACATTACAAATGAACAGACATAACATTACAAATGAACAGGCATAACATTACAAATGAACAGACATAACATTACAAATGAACAGGTATAACATCACAAATGAACAGACATAACTTACACAGGAACAGGCATAACATACAGAGATGCAAACACACAAAGAAAGACATAACATTACAAATGAACAGACATAACAATTACAAATGAACAGACATAACATTACAAATAACAGACATAACATTACAAATGAACATTACAACATGAACAACATAACATTACAAATGCACAGACATAACATTACAAAATGAACAGGCAAACATTACAAATGAACAGGCATAACATTACAAATGAACAGACATAACATTACAAATGAACAGGCATAACATTCAGTAACAGTCATAATAGTTATCCTCCGTCATGGTGAAAGACAAAGCTCCATCCTGCAATAACCATAATACAAACTTCATAATTCCAAATAAAGCATTTAAAAGTATTTACAAGCATTTTGCTACACCCGCAATAAACATCTGCTAAACACGTGTATGTGACCAATAGAAATTTAATAATTTAATATAATGTTTTTTTGTTGTTGCTTTTCTTATGCTTTTTCAGTAGAGAATAAAACCTGTGTTTTTTTTATACAGCATCACGGCACGATTCACAGTCTAATAAAAGAAAACAATACTGGGAAGCATTTCTAATTTCTCTGTGGTAGCAGACTCTAGAGTGTGACATACAGAGATGAGTCCATAGATCGTCCCAAATACAACCTGTTGTCTAAATAGGGACCTACTTTGACCAGAGCCCTATGGGACTCAGCTGGACTCATCTGTGGGGTAGAATGGACGTGATAGACGTTTGATTGTTTGGAATGACAGCCACATGCCCTCCAAGTTCTAAAGATTCTGAAGGTTCAGCCAGCGACCATTAGCCAATACCGGCTCAATGTACATACAGGTGGCAAGCACAGGCACTTTCAACTTCACTTCACTAGAGCTGCAGCCTTCACAGCCAGTCCCAACTTGCTTCCTACCCTTTCCCCTGGCCCAAACCCTTCAATGTTTGTAGATCTGAGAGGGGTCTGGATAAGTATGGATGAGTAATGTAGTGGGGGCAGCTTCTACCACAATTGCGTTTCTCCTATTTCCACACACATTAAAGAATTAGAGCGACAAAGAAGGACAACATGGAGAGAATTGGGGATCGGTTGTGAACTGTACTGTTCTCTCTGTGCATACTGTATATCCAGGAAGCTGAAAAGCTGAACCTAAAGAGCAGTCATCCACTATGTCTGGGAAAAAACCTCAGCCTAAAGAGTAGTCATCCACTAGGTCTGGGAAAACCTCAGCCTAAAGAGTAGTCATCCACTAGGTCTGGGAAAACCTCAGCCGCTAAAGAGTAGTCATCCACTAGGTCTGGGAAAACCCTCAGCCTAAAGAGTAGTCATCACTAGGTGCTGAAAGACCTCCAGCAAGAGTAGTCTCATGTCCACTAGCGTCTGGTAAATCAGCCTAAAGTGAGAGTCATCCACTAGGTCTGGGAAAACCTCAGCCTAAAGAGTAGTCATCCACTAGGTCTGGGAAAACCTCCAGCCTAAAGAGTAGTCATCCACTAGGTTGGAAAACCTCAGCCTAAAAGTAGTTCATCCACTAGGTCTGGGAAACCTCAGCCTAAAGAGTAGTCATCCACTAGGTCTGGGAAAACTCAGCCTAAAGAGTAGTCATCCACTAGGTCTGGGAAAACCTCAGCGCACACAAGATGAATAGAGTCTATGCTCATCCTAGCTAGTCTGGGAAAACCTCAGGCCTAAAGAGTAGTACATCCACTAGGTTCTGGGAAAACCTCACCTAAAGAGTAGTCAATCCACTAGGTCTAGGAAAACCTCAGCCTAAAGAGTAGTCATCCACTAGGTCTGGGAAAACCTGCAGCCTAAAGATAGTCATCCACTAGGTCTGGGAAAACCTCACCTAAAGAGTAGTCATGCCACTAGTCATGGAGATAGCCTCAGCTAAGGTAGCCATCCACTAGGTCTGGGAAAACCTCAGCCTAAAGAGCGTAGATCATTCACTAGGTCTGAAACCTCAGCCTAAAGAGAGTCATCCACAGGTCTGGGAAAACCTCAGCCTAAAGAGTAGTCATCCACTAAGGTCTGGAAAACCTCAGCCTAAAGAGTAGTCATCCACTAGGTCTGGGGAAACCTCAGCTAAAGAGTAGTCATCCACTAGGTCTGGGAAAACCTCAGCCTAAGAGTAGTCATCCACTAGGTCTGGGAAAACCTCAGCCTAAAGAGTAGTCATCCACCTAGGTCTGGGAAAACCTCAGCCTAAAGAGTAGTCATCACTAGGTCTGGGAAAACCTCAGCCTAAGAGTAGTCATCCACTAGTCTGAAACCTCAGCCAAAGAGTAGTCATCACTAGGTTCTGGGAAAACCTCAACCTATGGCAAGTCAGCATTAGGAAAATAAAACAAAGAAAGCAGACCATGGACTGACAGAACTGAAGCCGCTGTCTGCTTCAATACAGCAATCATAAGGTAGAAAATAGGGTTCTTCTGTTACTCATTATTTCAGAACCACAGCGCTTTCAGCCTGTATGGGGCAATTAGGAGGGCCACAATATTTTGCGTCCAATGGCACTCTATTCCTATATAGTGCAGTACTTTTGACAAGGGCTTATAGGGTTCTGACTGACTAGGGCCCATAGGGTCTGACTTGACTAGGGCCATAGGGTTCTGACTTGACTAGGGCTTATAGGGTGTCTGACTTGACTAGGGCCCATAGGGTTCTGACTTGACTAGGGCCCATAGGGTTCTGACTTGACTAGGGTGCATAGGGTTCTGACTTGACTCAGGGCCGATAGGGTTCTGAATTGACTGGAGTGGATCGCTAGAGTTCTGACTTGTACTTTAAGCTGAGTCAATGTTGGAAGGGGGCTTACTTTGACTATCAGTGACGTGAGGGCCCGATATCCGGGGTTCTTGACAGTTGAAGCTCTAGAGAGCCCATAGGTGTTCTGGACTGGACTAGGGCATCAATTAAGGTACCATGCTAAAGTAGTGCCTATAGAAGAATAGGGTCCATTTTGGGGTGGTACCTACTGATAGGTAGCCGCATGTGTCACATAACAGGAGAAGACTCGCTTCAGCCACTAATATAACAAGTGCATTTTACAGCAGTTCTGCTGTAAGCATTTATTTGGCATCAGTCCATCTGTAGAGTTCTACGAACTATCAGTAACATTTCAACTAAACTACCTACTAACCCTTATTCTAAACTTTAACCGCTAACCTGATAAACCCTAACCCTTATTCTACTTGTTCAACCCCCTGAACTGTATACCTTAACAAAACTCTCTATTGATACCGCGAAGACCGCTCTATATATTACCAGAGAGCCTTCAACCTAACCCTAACCCTAAACATTTAAACCTTTAACCCTAACTGTAACCCTAACCCTAACCTTATGTCATACCTTTAACCCTAACGTGTAACCGGCTAACCTTTAACCCTAACCCTTATTTCTATCCTTTACCCTAAACCCTAAACTTGAAACCACTGTAAACTCAGCAAGAAGTTGCTTATCAATAGATAAGTACATGACCACTGTAGAGCATCTCTGCTCTAGTGGTTGAAGTGGGAATCTTCATTGATCACTCTGTCATGTCTAGTTGGAAAATGAAAGGCAAACTATGAAGAGTTTGAAGTCGGACAGTGATACCATTACACCTTAGCAAAATACATTAAATTCAGTTTTCACCATTCCGACATTTAATCTTGAAAAGTCCCTGTCTTCGGTCATTAGGATCCACTACTTTATTTTAAGAATGTGAACATGTCTCAGAATAATAGTAGAGAGAATGATTTATTTCAGCTTTTATTTCTTTCATCACATTCCCAGTGGGTCAGAAGTTTACATACACTCAATTAGTATTTGGTAGCATTGCCTTTAAATTGTTTAACTTGGGTCAAACGTTTCGGGTAGCCGTCCACAAGCTATTCACACTCCTTTACTTTTTCCACATTTTGTTGTGTTACAGCCTGAATTTAAAATGGATTCAATTCAGATTTTGTGACCCTGGCCTACACACAGTACCCCATAATGTCAAAGTAGAATTATGTTTTTAGAAACTTTTACAAATGAAGTAAAAATGAATATCTGAAATGTCTTAGGTCAATACGTATTCAAAATATTCCAAAACATGCAAGTCTGTTTGCAATAAGGTACTAAAGTAAAACTGCAAAAAAATGTGTCATTATGTTTGGGGCAAATCCAACACATATCTGAATACCACACTTCATATTTTCAAGCACAGTGGTGGCTGCATCATGTTATGGCAAGGTCACCGGCAAGGWCTAGGAAGTTTTTTTAAAGATAAAAATAAATGGAATAGAGCTAAGCACAGGCAAAATCCTAGAGGAAAACCTGGTTCAGTCTGCTTTCCAACAGACACTGGGAGACAAATTCCTCTTTCAGTAGCACAATAACCTAAAACACCAAGGCCAAATATACACGGGAGTTACTTACCAAGATGACATTGAATTTTGGCCTAGTTACAGTTTTGACTGAAATCTGCTTGAAAATCAATGGCAAGACTTGAAAATGGCGGTCTAGCAATGGTCAACAACCAACTTGAGTGTCAGACAAAGGCAAAACACCCTCCAAAATGAAGGACTGGGTTGCCCCAGTGTCTTTCAGTATCTTTACCGACTGCTTAAAACACCATCGCCACTGTGCAGAGACACGAACACGTCTGAAACAAAGGGTTCATACACATCTGATCCAAAATCTTGTTTAGGAGATACACCAGTCCCGACCAGAGACTTAATGGGCTGGAGGGCTCCCACGAGAAGAAACAGCTTTTTCTCTCGCTCTCTCTTTTTCTGTTTCAGCTTTGGACACTGAGAGACAATGTGTATTGTCATGACAAACTAGCAGATGCGAAAAACACGTTTTCTGATGATCTTTATCTTTGGGCACTGTAGAAAAGGACTGAAATCTCGCAGTAGGAAGGGGGAACTCTCTGGATTGCTTCCTGCATAGGGATAACTACTGGGTGCTTTGTTTGTGAAGGTACTTTTATGTGTCAACACAAACTCATCTGCAAGAACTGCAGCTTCCTCAAGAGTGAGATCCTTGTGCTCATAAATGTAGGTGGCAACCCTTTCATGAAGGCAATTCTTTTAACTGCTCGAGAAGTATGAGTGTCTTCAAATCCTCCGGTTTCTTGACCTCTTGAGAACCTCACCACCGATCAAAAAGAAATGCTTGTTCCCTTGCGAACTCAACGTGACTATGTCATTTACGGACCTGTTGCCTGTATGCCTCTGGGACCAACTCATAAAGCCCAAAGGACAGCAGCTTTAACAGTGTGTCATAATCTGAACCCTGATCATGAGATAAAGCAGCGTAGACTTTGAGCTTTTCCCACCAGAACACTTTGGAGGAGCAGTGACAAAATATCCCGTGGCCATTTTTGTGATGTTGCAATCCGCTCAAACAGAGTAAAATAATCACCCGCCTCATTTTGTTGTTGTTGTATAAAGGCGGTACAGGTCGGCTGTTGCGACCAAGATCAAACTCTGTTGAGGGTTCAAGATGGCGTGACTGAATTCGGAGTACTTCCAGATCGATCTCTCTTAATCCGACATTCTTGATGATTGGCTGCACGCTCCTCTGGTCTTTCCCTCTAACTCTCTAATGTATGTTGTGCCTTTAGTTCTATCTCCCTCAGTTGCACATCTACAGGACTCACACCACTACCCGTAGCATTGTTTTCATCAACCACCTTACTCCGAAAGGATTTGTTCCTCCACCAAAGCAGTACCGATACACTCTTTTGACTACTGCTTTTGGATCACCAGATACCACCTTGACGTCGTAATGCTTTGCAACGATGAGCAGATTCACCTTTGTACGTTTATCTAACATTTGCCATGCAGTGTTTCCCACAAATGCATCCAATTTGAAGTCCAAGGCTTTATTTTATTAGCCTGTGTGTTTATAAGACTTTCAAAATGATTCCCCCAATCTTATAACCCCTTTGGGTGGATGACAGTGACAGAAACTCTACCACAAAAATGTATTTTGAACACTCAAATATCAGGGCACAGCAGAGCTTCAGAGTAGGTGACTAGAGTGACTAGCATACTCATGGGAAACAAGATCCCAGACGAGCCCCCGTTTTGTTATGTTCCCCAGCAAGAAAAACTAAAAATGTCGCTCAAAACAGAAGCGGGAACTAACAAAGAGTCACTGACAACAACCAAAACAAAACAGGGATGGTTTTAGGAGGGGTTCTGAAAAACACTCATGGGGGTGTCCACTGAAAGTTGACGAGCAACAACAACTGGGACCTAAAAGACACCCAACATGAGCACACACTAAATATGCCCAAGAAGAGGCAAACAAAATTTTAAAAAACACACCAAACTTGAAGACAGGAAGCAAACCAAAACAGTGGAGCAAAAACAAAATCAGATAAGGAATGTTTTTCTAGAATTAAAATCGGGCGAGCTAACTAAAGGTGTTGACCCTCCACATCTCTCAAGGTAACTGGAGCACTGGACCAGCCACTCTGAAATAGCACCCGGTCCAGCACAGGTGAAACACCTTCCCACTAACAAGATGGCAACCAGCACAGGTGAAACACCTTCCCACTAACAAGATGGCAAGCCCACACAAGTGAAACACCTTCCCACTAACAAGATTGGCAACCAGCACAGGTGAAACCCAATCCCACTAACAAGATGCAAAGCACCACAGGTAAACACCCTTCCCACTGAACAAGATGGCAACCTAGCACACAGTTGAAACACCTTCCCACTAACAAGAGGGCAACCAGCACAGTGCAACACCTTCCACTAAGAGATGCAACGCACACAGGTGAAACACCTTCCCACAAACAAGATGGCAAACAGCACAGTGAAACACCCTATCCCACTAACAAGATGCAACCAGCACAGGTGAAACACCTTCCCACTAACAATATGGCAACCAGCACAGGTGAACACCTTCCACATAACAAATGCCACACAGCCACAGTATAACGAACAAGCATCCACTAAAAAGGCAAACACAGCACAGAGTAAACACCTTCCCACTAAACAAGATGGCAACCAGCAACAGGTGAAAACACCTTCCCACAACAGATGGCAACCAGCCACATGAAACACGCCTATCCCACTAACAAGATGGCAACCACACAGGGAAACACCGTTCCCACTAACAAGGAGTTGGCACCAGCACCAGTGAAACACCTTCCCACTAAACACAGATGGCAACCAGCACAGGTGAAACGCAATCCCACTAAAACAAATGCAACCAGCACAGGTGAAACACCTTCCCACTAACAAGATGGCAACCAGCACAGGTGAAACGCAATCCCACTAACAAGATGGCAACCAGCACAGGTGTAACACATACTGACTAACGAGGTGACACCAATCGGTGCACCCTACGTGCTATCGAGCTATAAGTCCAACGTCAAAACATAAACGGAAAAACCAAAACCCGTAACACAGAGCTTGAAGAACTTTTTAAAAGAATAGTGTGCAAATATTGCATAATCTAATATTGTATCCAGAAAGACTTACAGCTGTAATCGCTGCCAAATGTGATTCTAACATGTATCGACTAAGGGGTATGAATATATATATAAATGAGATATTTCTGTATTTCATCTTCAATAAATTTGCAAACATTTCTAAAAACATGTTTTTATTCTGTCATTATATTGTGTGTAGATGGGTGAGTCAAAAAATATATTTAATCCATGTTGAATTCAGGCTGTAACATAACGTGGAATAAGTCGAGGGGTATGAATACTTTCTGGAGGCTCTGTATGTTCTGTACATGTTCCCACAACACAACAACTGTCCAGTTGTGCAGATGATTCTACAATGTTTATTTTTTGGGTACAAAAAACATTCACCTGATTTTACAAGAAGGTTCCCAGAACGTCTGTTCTTTAAAAGGTTCACAGAATGTTTATTTAGGTTGTGGGAACATAGTGGGGATATGACAACAGACAGGTTCCAAGAACACTAAAACAGTACAGTTAATGCTGATATTATGATAATATTTGTATCAGGGTGCACAAAACATTCCTTTGTTGTTGCAAGAATGTTAACAAAACAGCCTTTCTGAGTTCTTTAAAGGTTCCCAGAACATTTAATTAGGTTGTGGGAACAGTGTGGGTACATTACAAGAGATAGGTTCCCGAGATAGGTTCCCATAACTATGTTTAAGTTAGGTTGCACAAGACATCCCCTTAATGTTGCAAGAATTACATTTTTACGACGTTCATAGCATATTTGTTTTTAGGTTTAACATAATATTCCATTGATTTTCACACAATACATTATCTTTGATGTCCCCTGGACATTTCAAGACCATTTAGAAAATGTTATATTTAAGTTTTACCACAACATTCTCAGCATGCAAATGTGTTTTTCATTAAAGCAGATTGAAATACATCCCAATTTTCTTTCTCTCCAGATGTAATGGCAATTTACATTTTATCCCTGTTGATACAGACACATGTCATTTTTTTATTTATTTAACAGAACATTTGCACAGCATTTAATCCTACAAAAACAACCYTATATTTTTTTACATGTTGACAATCTGCACATGTGGTGTTTTAATTTGCAACATTTGGTTATTTTTGCCAGATTATTAACCCTGTGCGCCTCCAAGGGGACAGCTGTGGCCTTGTGTTCTTTTTTCAGTCAAATATGGTCAATCAGGACACAGAACACACGTGTTGAAAGGCTTACGTATTTAAGAAGCATACGAATACACAAGAATACAATATATTTAAAGGAATCTCCATCCAACTAAAATCCCATTTCATAAGCCTTTCAACACACGTGATGAAGAAAGACAATCCTTAAAATGCAGTGTTACAAGCATACAGCATATGAAGAGGTTGGGAACATTTTAATAAATCAGAAATTGTGTTCTGTGTCCTGATTGACCATATTTGACTGGAAAAAAGCACACAAGGCCACAGCTGTCCCCTATTGGCACAGAGGGTTAAATATCTGGCTGCAGTTCTGAAGATTCATATATACTCCACTAAAAAAGAGGATGTCTTCCCAATGTTAGATAAACATGTGTTTACACTGTATCCGGGTAAAAATACAGCAGAATATAGACTATGGAATTTAGATAAACATGTGTCTACACTGTATCTGGGTAAAAATACAGCAGAATATAGACTATGGAATTTAGATAAACATGTGTTTACACTGTATCCGGGTAAAAATACAGCAGAATATAGACTATAGAATTCAGAATATAAACTATAAATGTTAGACGAATCCCTAACTAGAACTTAATGGGAATCATAGCTAATGTTCTGGGAATGTTCCCGGTTTGCTGGGCTCACAAACTTTCTTTTTAGACTGGCGTAGCACCATAGGTTCACAGCAGTGGAGGCTGGTGGGAGGACCTATATAGGATCATTGTAATGGCTGGAATGGAATCCGTGGAATGGAGTCAAATGTGTTTTCCACATCTTTGATGTATATGATACCGCTCCATTTATTCCCGCTCCAGGTCTTCCTATAACTCCTCCCACCAGCATCCACTGGTTCACAGGTCCTTATTATTTACAGATCATCCATTCTAGCGGAAGAGGGCAGGCAACCGCTTTAATTCCAGGATCAAGTGTCTATTTGTTTATTTTATTTTATTGTCTATGACATTTAATTTATGAATTCTATTCAAGTCATTGAATGGTCAGACTAATTCTACTCCTTTGTCAGCTGAAACCAATTGTGTTTCTCATTAAATTACAAAGATAAAGGACACAGAGGTCCATGACCTCTTCTCATTCTTGTTCTTGAAGTTTAGCTCGTTCTCTCTCCCTCTCGTGCTCTCTCTCGCTTTCTCTCATTCTCTCGCCCTCTCTCTCATTCTCTCGCCCTCTCTCTCATTCTCTCGCGCTCTCTCTCCCTCTCGTGCTCTCTCCCTCATGCTCTCTCTCTCTATTCAATTCAAAGGGCTTTATTGACATGGGAAACATATGTTTACACTGTATTTGGGTAAAAATACAGCAGTATATAAAATATAATTGCTGCGACCACTGATTGCAGAGTCTGATGTCTGTTGAAACATTTTGACATCTCAAATTGCAATCACGGTTAATTAGAGTGAAGATCGGTCCCACGCCCCTTTGATTGGTTCCCCTCTGAATGAATCCATCTGTCTGATAAGAAATGTTTCTCATGTCCAAGACACAAAATGGTCAACTAACAATTGGAGACTCCCAATGTAGTCTTGTCCTCTGATCTCCTCCACCAATATTCTCCAAAATGGCACCCTATTCCCTATATAGGGAATATACTTAAAACAAGAACTTGCCAAAGTAGTGCGTTATACTGTAATTTGGGACGCACCCTATTATTTCTGTCTCAGCAGCACAATCCCCTTTAATCCTCCTGCCTTCTTTCTGACGTTTTGAGGAGCCAAGGAGAGAGGWTTTTTTTTTTTTTAAACAGCTTTGTCCCAGCCAAGGAGCCAATGGCAAGGTCATATTGCCACCCCATCAATTTCTACACCTATAATCAATGAGTAACTACTACAATCATCAATATCATCCACAAAATATCTCCTTACCCCTTGGGCTAAAGCACTAAGGTAGTACCAAGGTCACTACATCTAATTCATTATTCAACAGGTTGAATGGCTATAATTTGGACCAAGCCAGCCTCTGGGGAGACATTGGGACATCCACAGAATATTGCACTTCTATGGGGATAACTACAGAATATTGTATCTCTATGGGGACAACTACAGAATATTGTATCTCTATGGGGACAACTACAGAATATTGTATCTCTATGGGGACAACTA
>NW_019943139.1:166137-168526 GCF_002910315.2 Salvelinus sp. IW2-2015
GGGGACAACTACAGAATATTGTATGTCTATGGGGACAACTACAGAATATTGTATCTCTATGGGGACAACTACAGAATATTGTATCTCTATGGGGAATCAATAATCTGCAAATCACCTTCCACTGCACATTAAAAGTTATTGGATTGGTTTCCTGGACACAGATTAAGTCTAGTCCTGGACTAAAGATCACTCAAATTTTTTAATCTCCATTAGACATGCTTTTTAGTCTAGGACCAGGCTTAATGTGTGTCCGGGAGACGGATCTGAGCAGAGCCTAAAGATAACATCTTTACCACCAGGGATTGGTCCATTAGACCAAGTGTAAGTTCCCACTGGGCAAAAACTGGTTGAATCAAAAAAAAATCCACGTCATTTCAACCCCCCAAAGATCTACATGATGACGTTAAATCAATGTGGAAAACTGATTGGATTTTTTAAAAAGTCTTCAACGGAAGGTCATTTAGTATTTTTTCACCAAACTTTTAACCTAAACGGTGACATAGTTTGTTGATTTCACATTTGAATTCACGTTAGTTGACAACTCAACCAAATGTAAATCAAAACTAGACGTTGAACTGACGTCTGTGCCCCCCAGACCAGCTCCTAAAGTAAAGTCACAACAGGGAAATTCACATAAATCACTCAGACAGTGAGCACTATTTTCTCTCTCTGACCGTCTAACTTTGACACATCAAATCAAAAAAGGTTTTGTCACATGCGTTCGAATACAACATGCGTCGAATACAATGAATACAATACAACCTTACCGTGAAATGCTTACTTTGACACGTGTAATTTTCAGAGAAAAAGGGGATGCATGAAAAGTAGCTCTGTTTTCCAAAATTGCCGCTATCTTCAAAAGCCTTCTGGTGTCTCCTAGACAACAGAAAGTCAAAACACCTCAGACACAAAGAGGATAATACAACGCCTTCGTTTCTCTCTCATCACGGGGAAGTAAAAAATTTTTTTTTATCATTTCAAAAAACATAATTGCCGTCAAAAGAAGCTAATATGTTCATGATAATACTTATATAACTGAATCATGTTGAAATTACACCCCCTCTGTTCACCACTGTAGTCAATAATAATTTGCAGTTTACAAAACCATGGAAATAGTTGAATTACATGGGGGCAGGAAAGTAAAATCTCCCTCAAATATATATAATTTTCTCCTCCACACAACCCAAGCAGTCAACAATACACTCTTTAATAAAAATGCTATCTACAACCTTAAAGGGTTCTTCYGSTGTTCCCATAGGAGAACCCTTTGAAGAACCATTTTTGGTTGCCTTTTGGTTCTACCCTTTCTACAGAGGGTTCTACCTGGAACCCAAAAGCGTTCTCGTATGGGGACAGCCGAATAACCCTTTTTTTCTAAGAGTGTATTTAAATGTATCCCTTATTCTACCAGGTAAGTTGACTGAGAACACATTCTCATTTACAGCAACGACCTGGAGAATAGTTACAGGGGAGAGGAGGGGGGATGAATGAGCCAATTGTAAACTGGTGATTATTAGGTGACTGTGATAGTATGAGGTCCAGATTAGGAATTTAGCCAGGACACCAGGGTTAACACCCCTACTCTTACAATAAGTACCATGGGATCTTTAGTGACCACAGAGAGTCAGGACACACGTTTAACATCCCATCCAAAAGACGACACAGGGAAACATCCCCAATCACTGCCCTGGGGATATTACTTTTTGAGATCAGAGGAAAGAGTGCCTCCTACTGGTCCTTCAACACCACTTCCAGCAACATCTGGTCTCCAATCCAGGGACTGACCAGGACCAACCCTGCTTGGCTTCAGAAGAAAGCCAGCAGTGGGATGCAGGGCGGTATCAAATCAAATGTATTTATAAAGCCCTTCGTACATCAGCTGATATCTCAAAGTGCTGTACAGAAACCCAGCCTAAAACCCCAAACAGCAAGCAATGCAGGTGTAGAAGCACGGTGGCTAGGAAAAACTCCCTAGAAAGGCCAAAACCTAGAGAGGAACCAGGCTATGAGGGGTGGCCAGTCTTCTTCTGGTTGTGCCGGGTGGAGATTAGAACAGAACATGGCCAAGATGTTCAAATGTTCATAAATGACCAGCATTGTTATTATGCTGTGAAATAGGACCCAAAAGCAACGTAAATAGTAACAGAGTCTTTATTCCAGTATTGAAACAAATAATGATTCTCTTGGTAAATCCAAAAACAGGAAACTGAAATCTCTGCGTCTAATAGAGAGGAACGGACTGGTAGACGCGACCACAAGACTGCAGGTCCCTTCAGGAAGGCATGCCGTAGCTGAATAACATCTGCTCAACGCAGGCATCTGAGTAAGGCAAAAAAGAACCGACAGGGCGGAACAAGGACACGGACAGCAAAACATCAAACAAGAATCC
>NW_019943139.1:169451-185107 GCF_002910315.2 Salvelinus sp. IW2-2015
TGAATCTACTGTGTTGTGTGTGAAGTATGTGCGTATGATATCTACTGTTTGTGTGGAAGTATGTGCGTATGATACTACTGTTTGTGTGGAAGTATGTGCGTATGATATCTACTGTTTGTGTGGAAGTATGTGCGTATGATATCTACTGTTTGTGTGGAAGTATGTGCGTATGATATCTTACGTGTGTGTGAAGTATGTGCGTATGATATCTACTGTTTGTGTGGAAGTATGTGCGCCGCTAATAAAATGGATGTGTTTGTATTGTGTGGACTTCAGATCGTTCTCGTGAATAAACTGTACTAACCTTTTGCATAAGCTGAGTTTTGACTAATTATTATTTAAACTCATGGTCTTACAACCTCGGGGATTGGTCAAAGCTATTGATTGATTGTTATTATCATTGGATTGAAAATTCTCATGACAATACATCCTGGTTTTAATTATTGAGTTGAAGATTTTGGGAGGTGCGGAGGTTCTGATCTGACAATGTCCAGGATATACACTGTTACACTATATATAAAGACACACACACGCGCATGCACAAATACACACACACACAACTCAGTGCAAGAGCTGTCTGTAATGCCATGTATGCCTATAGAGCTTGCTGTCCGGAAGAGAAGACAGTCAGATAGCTCAGTCATCTCTGCATTCGTCCCAAATGGCACCCTCTTCCCTTTGTTGTACTGTGTTCACATCATTTTCGAACGTTGCTATGGGCACAGCCAAACAATGCGGTGATGGATTCGACTTCCGCTTTACTTCCCTACTGCAGCGCGCTGGTGGCAAACTTGCCAGAGTCAATTATTTGAAAGAGTCAATTTATAGAGTAATACAAGTCAAGTAAATACGTATAAGTGTATTTTTTTTATTTATTTCATTCAAGTTCGCTAACGTTAGCTAGAATCTACTAGTAGGCTAGTTCTGTTGTTGATATTAACGTTAGCTTACCTACTAGTAGGCCAGTTCTGTTGTGATATATAACGTTAGCTAGACCTAATAGTAGGCCAGTTCTGTTGTTGATAAAACGTTAGCTAGACTACTAGTAGGCTAGTTCTGTGTTGATAATAACATTAGCAGACCTACAGTAGGCTAGTTCTGTTATGATAATAACGTTAGCTAGAACCTACTAGTAGGCTAGTTCTGTTATGATAATAACGTTAGCTAGACCTAATAGTAGGCCAGTTCTGTTGTGATAATAACACTAGCTAGAGCTACTAGTAGGCTAGTTCTGTTGTGATAATAACGCTAGCTAGAACCTACTAGTAGCCTAGTTCTGTTGTGATAATAACGTTAGCAGAACCTACTAGGTAGGCTAGTTTTGTTGTGATAATAACGCTAGCTAGACCTACTAGTAGGCTAGTTCTGTTGTGATAATAACATTAGCTAGACCTACTAGTAGGCTAGTTCTGTTATGATAATAACGTTAGCTAGAACCTACTAGGAGGCTAGTTCTGTTATGATAATAACGTTAGCTAGACCTAAGTAGTAGGCCAGTTCTGTTGTATAATAACACTAGCTAGACTACTAGTAGGCTAGTTCTGTTGTTGATAATAAACGCTAGCTAGAACCTACTAGTAGCCTAGTTCTGTTGTGATAATAACGTTAGCTAGAACCTACTAGTAGGCTAGTCTGTTGTGAATTAATGTTAGCTAGACCTACTAGTAGGCTAGTTCTGTTGTGATATTAACGTTAGCAGACCTACTAGTAGGCTAGTTCTGTTGTTTGATATTAACGTAAGCTAACCTACTAGTAGGCTAGTTCTGTTGTGTATTAACGTTAGCTAGACCTACTAGTAGGCTAGTTCTGTTGTGATAATAACGTTAGCTAGAACCTACTAGTAGGCTAGTTCTGTTGTGATATTAACGTTAGCTAGACCTACTAGTAGGCCAGTTCTGTTGTGATAATAACACTAGCTAGGCCTACTAGTAGGCTAGTTCTGGTTGCTGGTTCGAATCCCTGAGCTGACTAGGTGAAATCTGTTGATGTGCCCTTGAGCAAGGCACTTAACCCTAATTGCTCCTATAAGTCGTTCTGGATATGAGCGTCTGCTAAATGACTAAAATGTAAAATTGTTTATCGTCGATCAACACATCCTACTGCACGCTACCTATACTGATAAAGCGGTAACACAAGATAATTCATGAGGTCTCTTAACGCACAGCTACTGGTTCAGACCGATCAGTCCTTTCAGGGTGTGTTCGTTGTCACGGTGACAACTGCAAATAATACTTCAATGTACATGTAGGCCGAATGAAAAATAATACAGTAACTCGTATTTAAACGTCGCAATTCAACAACAAACGCCATTTTAAGCTGTGCATKTTTTAAAGCATATTGTTGCCTCATTGCTCAAGCGGTTTGCAAGTGATTTCCATTTTTCTAATGGTTGTCAATTCCTTTGGTTCTTCTTTGTTCACTGTGCGCATTTCTGTATGTCCTGTGCAACTATTTGCAATGCATCAGTGCAACAATGTTATAACCGGCCTACAGTGATCACACCAATGCACTCTCTCTCTCTCTCTCTCCTCAACATTCCCCAACATGCCTTTCCTACGCTGTAGACCTGTTTTACATTAAGTAATTAGCAAGAGCAAGCCTGCTTCTTTCCTGGAATATACTATTAGGCATAGTATTAAAATGATGTAAATAAATGTTCTATAGCTTGTGTACTGTAGCCTATAGCTTTTCTTGCATGGGATTTCACGAGAAGAGGAATGGCCTATTGTGGAGAGGCTTGAGTAGCCTATATAGTCCCCAAAAAATTAGGGGTTCAACAAGGGTTGTTCTAAGATCCTCAAAGTTCTTTCGAAGAACCTTAGGGTTCTTGGCACTGAAAATGGGCCCCTAAAAGGTTCTTCCAAGAACCCCATAGGAGGTGTGGTTCATTGAGGAACCTCCTTAGGTGGTGGGGGTTCTTGCAGGAACGTAACTGTCCAACTGAAACATTTGAATTTGAATTTGAAAGGACAGCAGGCGCATGCACTTAACTGAAAACAATGTGCAGATCTCCTCAATTTAAGGTAATGTTTTCCCCTTGTATTATCTAAATTTAGATTGTTTGATGATGATCGCATCTATCTTTTCATATTTGTGCAAATCTTTCTTACACAGAACATTTACAATTGAATGGATATATAATCAACAAAGAGGTGAGAATATGTAGGCTATAATAATATGTTGAAGGCTAGCTGTATTGGATGCAGATGACTGAACTGTCTGTGTCTGCAGGTATARAGAGGAGGAGGCATACAAAGGTATGTCCGTTGGTATTGGTATATTATGCAGATCACATTTACCACCCTCCTTTGTTAATCATCTGTATAATGCATTTTTTGGGGGGGATTCAGTCTTCATCCTCCCTACACCTCCGATGAATATTACAGGAAACCTGTTTAATCACCATGCACTGCTAAATCATTCTGGCTGTGGATACGGGGAACAACACATTAACATCCACGCGACAGAGGATATATCCATTAGACTTGAGGCTCGGGTGGGAGTTTTCCTTATCTTTCGATGTTTTAATTCTGCTTTGCCACTAAAATCATAATAAACACCGACAACTGAAATATTGTGTTATTGTTGTTATGCGTATTACTATTAATAATAAACGGGGCAGGGGAAGTAATTCAAAAATTAACCCCAAAAATGTATTCAAAGGGTTCTTTGAGGATCCATTAACATGAGTTCTTTGAAGAACCATTTTAAAGGGTTCTTCAAATAACTTATAGGGGTTCCCCCACAGTTTCAATTTGAAGAACCCCTAAAGGATACTTCAAGAACCGTTTTTTTTTAGAGTGATAGCCTGAATGCGCACGGAAACAGCTGGAAGAGAGAGGCTAGTGATGTGTAGCCGAAGTAAGAAGTTCAACATTAAGCCATTCATTAGCTAAATATTAGGACTATAGGCTAAATATTTACCTGTCAAAGTGCAAGAAAAATGTATCAACAAATTATGAAAGGGCAGTTCCGTAGTGCATTCCTCCAGGCTGCGCTCTGTGATCCCCGGGCACGCAAAGCTCCACTATTGATTAGGCCTAGGCCTACGTTCATAGACAAGAACATTAATCTACATGAGGCTACAACAACACAGTGCAATGAGACATTTATTATTGTGATCAAGTGAATACACAAGTATTGTCCATAGGCTGTAAACTGCAGTGGTGTATAGGGCTAGGCTAATTTGTATAACCGCTCACACGTCCTGGTTTGTTTCGTGAAATTACTGCATAGGCCTACTGTAGTCCAGTCTTGGTTAAGCAACAACCATTTGAATCAGTTTGGGTGTATTCTCGATAGTTTAGAAGGTCCAGAAAGTTACATTAGCAGGCCAAAATATGGTGTAGGCCTATTTTGTAAGTATGTAGCCTGGTGTTAAGATAAGCCTACTATACGAAAATATGGGCTTCTCCTTTCCTCTCCACTCGTTAATGCTGTAGCTTATTTTACATTCAGCAAGCAAGAGCATGCGTGCATCTATCCTCCTATAGGCTATTAGTAGGCTAAAGAAAATAAGTCGTAACAAGTGTCCAACAAGCTTTTGTAGTCTGGCTTTTCCTGGGACTCTGAAATATTTAAAAGGAATAGCCGTGGCAGCGGAGAGGCCAGGTGCGTAATTACACTACAGAACAATGAAGACAGGCTATGGGCTACATCTCAAGTATGTCTAAGTTAGAAGCATATGCATATTAACCCATAATTCATAAGCTCAATGTTAGGCTTCATACTGCTGTGAATATATCCCGTCAATGTACACAGTGAAAGAAAAAAAAGTTGATCATAGGTAGCCAACATACTATGTGCGCTCTCTCCCAATCTCCGGGTATGGAGTTCGAAAAGCTACCCTATTTGTTTTTCTCCTGTTTTTTAGGGACAATACATTTATCCTACCTAGGCTACAACAACACAACGTAATAAAGAATGTTATTGTTTTCAAGTGAGTTCAAAACTCTAGGCTGAAAACTGCAGTGAATAGCCTAAATTGTTTGAATAACCCCTCAAAAGCGTGGCGGTTTTCATGCGTGTTCATTTCGAAATAACTGCATCTAGCCTGCCTGATTGGATCAGTTCAGTTCTACAAGTTCCAGGCACATTATCAGGACAGTAATATCACAGATAGAACCATCTTTAGTAACATGGTGTCTTTTTATAAGGATGTATCGGCTAACAGAAACATGCTAATGCAGGGATTTCTAGTGGCGCGCATATTAATTATGATAATGTACGAGCGCAGAGGAAGTTGTATAAATAGTTTCTGTGTTTTAAAAACGTTCGAAAATGTTGGTGGATATGTAATAGGGTATTATTTGGGATGCACACACTCTCTCTCGTTCTGATAACTGGATCAGAAGCTAGGATTGGTTTCATCACGGGAGAAAGACAGGAAGGAGAGGAGAGTTCAGTTCATTACAGTATCTCCCAAAGCTATATTCATGCAAATGATTACATTAAAGATTGAAGCTCCTGTTGCAGTATGCGTGATGCAGATGGCAAGGAAGGAGGGATAGCCAACCTACAGCTCACAGAGGACAAATCCACCAGCTTCAACATGGAAGATTCATGTGTTGGTGAATGGTTTGAAAACAAGGCTCAGCTGCAAAGGAAGACAATCATATAGGTAGCCGTAATCATAATCATAGACTTACCGGGATATTGTCAACATTCTGTGTAACGCAGAATAGCAGCTCCTGGGCTAGGTAGTTTCTACTTTAGGTGATGGACCAAAACAGACAAGACTTCCATGATACTGTTATCCAATCCTGTGAACCCCTGGTTTCCCAGTTGGACTGTACATATGTATGACAGGTTGATTAATAATGTGAGTCCAACCACTTAAGTGCTATTCACTGATATTAATCCCCTCTCTCACTCCTCTCTCTCTTTCTCTCTCTGTCTCAATTAAATTCAAATCAAAAGGGGCTTTATTGGCATGGGAAACATATGTTTACATTGCCAAAGCAAGTGAAATAAACAATAAACAAAAGTGAAAAGAAACAAAAAAACTCTCGCTCTCTCTCCCATCTCTTTCTCTTGCTCTCTCCCCAGGGCCGGCCCTAGCCACTAGGCAACATAAGTGACAGCTTAGGGCCTCACAGCCGCTAGTTTTTTAGGAACTCACTCAGGGTCTCAACTTAAAATAATAGAATATACAAGGTGCAATTTCGAATTTTGGTTTTGCATCAGCAGTTTCTCTCTTGATACAGTATGTCAGTCACTGACCAGTTAGCCAGTTATCAAACGCTGTAGTAATCATGGTCAAATTACCGACTGGGCACGCAGGGCACGTGCCCAGGGGCCCTGATCTCTAGGAGGGCCCCGATTGATTTTGTAAGTCACTCTCACTCAGATAGTCCCAGTCGGTATTAGATAGAACGTCGCGGCCCTGCCCGCCTGTGGGGAAAACAACCTGCAGTTACCTAGCTTACTCCATTGGATCACAGCAAATACTTAATATTTTTCAAACGCTATTTTCTTGTTATCGTGAGTGAGTGCTAGCTAGTTACCTACCGGAACATTAAGCTAGCCAAGACCAACAACATAAACAAACGGATTATACAACTACAAGTAGTGAGTGGAGTTACTAACAGACTATACAACTACAAGTAGTGAGGAGTTACTAACAGACTATACAGCTACAAGTAGTGAGGAGTTACTAACAGACTATACAACTACAAGTAGTGAGGAGTTACTAACAGATTATACAACTAAAAGTAGTGAGGAGTTACTAACAGACTATACAACTACAAGTAGTGAGGAGTTACTAACAGATTATACAACTACAAGTAGTGAGTGGAGATACTAACAGATTATACAACTACAAGTAGTGAGGAGTTACTAACAGACTATACAGCTACAAGTAGTGAGGAGTTACTAACAGACTATACAGCTACAAGTAGTGAGGAGTTACTACCAGACTATACAACTACAAGTAGTGAGGAGTTACTACCAGACTATACAACTACAAGTAGTGAGGAGTTACTACCAGACTATACAACTACAAGTAGTGAGGAGTTACTAACAGACTATACAGCTACAAGTACTAAACAAGTTAAATATCTTACCTGTGATAATGTTTTCCACACACAGCTACGTGTAGCCTACTTGGACACCGGGTCCCCACATTTCCCACGTCGAATAGCCTGAAGCCACAGAGCTCTTCTCGCAGCCAATATTTCCCTTTGTGGGAGCATTGCCAACCGTAGGTCTGGATTTTTCACCTGGTTGCATGTACAATGAACAACACAGCCACTTTTTCGGCATGTTTTGTTATATCTGTATAATCAAAATGGACGACACAGTTGTCCCTTTTACACTGGGGGTCAATTGGAAAGAATGTTTGTTTTTCCCAAATTTGTGGGCGTGGTCGAGGGGAATTCCTTATTATTACGTGGATATCGACTCAGTCTATATCATATTAACATGGCATAAGTCATGACAAAATGGGTAGAATTGCAAGAAATTTGCTATAAAACTGCAAAAATGTCTCTCCACCTTATAGCAAAATGTGTACAATTGCAGGAAATTAAAATTGAAAAATCTTCTCTCCGCCCCATGTCAAAATGTGTATAATTGCAGGAAATGAAAATGGAAAAATGTTCTCTCCGCCCCATGTCAAATTGTGTACAATTGCAGGAAATTAAAATTGAAAAATCTTCTCTCCGCCCCATGTCAAATTGTGTACAATTGCAGCAAACTTGGTTTAAAATGTTCTCTATGCCTCATGGCAACTAACAAAAGAGGAACTCAAAAAAAAWAWAAAAATAATAATCTCTCTRCACCGTCAAGAGGGGGCCACAAAAATGTTTTTCCCGTGAGGTGGGGGCCTGTTCAACACAGCAGCTGAAGCCTCCCCACAGCACAGTACCCATCGTCATACCCTCCAGTTCTCCTCACACTGAGAGCTCCACTCCCACACAGCATGTCATCATGGCTTTCCTCATTACCACACCAGGAATAGCAGCCAGCAGCTGATGGGAATGGAGATATACACTGTGTGTTGTGGCCAACTCAATCTCCAAATAAAACGTGGCGTAACAGCAGTAACAGAATTTTTATTACGCCATGTGGTCAGTCAAATTCTGCAAAAGTGAATCTAAAACTTAAGTTTAGGCATTCAGAATGGTTAGGGTTAAGTTTAGGCATTCAGAATGGTTAGGGTTAAGTTTAGGCATTCAGAATGGTTAGGGTTAAGTTTAGGCTTCGACATGGTTAGGGTTAAGTTTAGGCAGTCAGAATTGGTCAGTGGTTAAGTTTAGGCAGTCAGAATGGTTAGGCTATACAGCTCCAGCATACAGCTCCACTATACAGCTATACAGTCCACCTATACGCTATACAGCTATAACAGCTCCCACCTATACAGCTATACAGCTCCACCTATACAGCTATACAGCCCACTATACAGCTATACAGCTATACAGCTCCACCTATACAGCTCCACCTATACAGCTCCAGCTATACAGCTCCACCTATACAGCATACAGCTCACCTATACAGCTATACAGCTCCACCTATACAGCTATACAGTATACAGCTCCACTATACAGCTCCACCTATACAGCTCCACCTATACAGCTCCACCTATACAGCTCCAGCTATACAGCTCCACCTGTACAGCTAAAACAGCTACACAGCTATACAGCTCCACCTATACAGCTATACAGCTCCACCTATACAGCTAACAGCTCCACCTATACAGCCTATACAAGCTCCACCATTACAGCTAAACAGCTCCACCTATACAGCTCCACCTATACAGCTATACAGCTCCTACCTATACAGCTCCACCTATACAGCACTATACAGCTCACCTATACAGCTCCACCTATACAGCTCCACCTATACAGCTCCAGCATACAGCTCCACCTTACAGCTAACAGCTTACAGCATACAGCTATCACAGCTCCACCTATACAGCTATACAGCTCCACCACTACAGACATAAGCTCCACCTATACAGCTCCACCTTACACTATACAGCTCCACCTATACAGCTCCACCTATACAGCTATACAAGCTCCACTATACAGCCTCCACCTATACAGCTCCACCTATACAGCTCCAGCTATACAGCTCTCACCTTACAGCTAAACAGCTACAGTATACAGCTATACAGCTCCACCTATACACTATACAGCTCCACCTACAGCTAAACAGCTCCACCTATCAGCTATACAGCTCCACCTATACAGCTAAACAGCTACAGCTATACAGCTATACAGCTCCACTATACAGCTATACAGCTCCACCTATACACTCCAGCTATACAGCTCCACCTATACAGCTATAATACAGCTCCACCTTACAGCTCACCTATACAGCTATACAGCTCCAGCTATACAGCTAAACAGCTCCACCTATACAGCTATACAGCTCCACCTAACAGCTATACAGCTCCACCTATACAGCTAAACAGCTCCACCTATAAGCTCAACTATACAGCTCCACCTAAACAGCTCCACCTATACACTATACAGCTCCAGCTATACAGCTCAGCATACAGCTCCACCTATACAGCTCCCCATACAGCTATACAGCTCCAGCTATACAGCCCACCTATACAGCTCCAGCTATACAGCTCACTATCAGCTATACAGCTCAGCGTAGTGCTGCTGGCCAGGTGAGGAAGTGCCTTGCCACTTCCACTGCAGGTAAAATACAGGAAATGAATGTCTAGTGTTGTGATTTTAAACAAGGTATATTTCTCCTCCTTCCATTCCTCAGTATTATCATCCAGTAGGTGACAAACATATACTCTCTTTATTTGTTTCTCTTCCTCATTCTCTACCTATTTGTCTTTTTCATTACCTCTCTTCCTCTTCCTCTCCATCACAATCTCTCACTCTGTCTCTGTCCTTCTTTCTCTCACGCTATCTCTTTCCCTCCTCTCGCTCTGATGTTGCCTTTTCATCACACTTCTATATTCACTGTGGGCTTTATGACATGGCATTATCATCAATCACATGCTTGATGTGTGTGTGGTGTTGTGGTTGTGTGTTGTGTGTGTTTGTGTGTGGTGTTGTGTGTGTAGCTATGTTTCTGATGTGCATGCAGTGTGTGTGTGTGTGTGTGTGTGTGTGTGGTGTGTGTGTGTGTGTGTGTGTGTGTGTGTGTGTGTGTGTGTGTGTGTGTGTGTGTGTGTGTGTGTGTGTATATAGATGTAGGATCTAAATTTGATCACCCTGTTACAGGATAATGTTTAAAAAGGCTTCTGAAGTTTGTAATTTCCACTTAGAAATATCCCCTCACAAAATGTCAGTTAATTATAATCTGCATAATATTCGTTTCATTTCCAGTTGCTGCAGCATTATTTTCTCCTGTAGCAATCTGGCTCAAATTAAGATTCCACATCTGTATGTTGTGTGTGCACTGCATGCATGCCTGTGTTTGTAATGTGTATACGTGGTGTGTGTGTGTGTCTGTGTTCATACGTGTGCATGTGTGTGTATGATGGCTTAAACAAAGGAGTGAACCAATGGATTTACAATATGTGTGAACAACAGTGAGGTTGGGGGGGGGGGGGGGTTGTGTAGAATAGGCTGACTAGGAATATTCCTTTCACCATCCAATTAACAGATTCACTACTGTAGTAACCCCCTCAATATAACCTGGCATGACGAGGATACACAGAAAACCCCCACAAACCTTTGCAATAACAATCTACCTTACAGGCGCACAGGCAGCCAGCAGAGCAGACATATCTCACACTAATATTGTTCACGGGAGACAGTTTACTGTAAAAAAAAGTGTCCAAACGGGATTAATAAAAGAACCATAAGTGTATCTACAGTATCGTCATGATACACTTTTTTACTGTACATGCAGAAGCGATGATGGACAAAGTACAGTAATGGCATTTCAAAAGGGCAGAACGCTCATAATTAGAGGGAATTGTGCCTCTGAGGTAATTGAACTGCACACGGTTGCGGTTTACCTCTATGCCTTTAATGAGATGTAAATCTCCAGTCATCAAACCTTAGATCACAAGGATGCGATCACAACCTTCGAGCCCCGGGACCCGGGACAGCCAGCTCACCAGCAGCTCTGACATGAGGCTCCTATTTTAGAAGACTTCAGTGTCTAGAGGCAGAGACATTTACATTTTAGTAGACMCTCTTTTTWATTTAACCTTTTATTTTAACTAGGCAAGTCAGTTAAGAACAAATTCTTATTTTACCATGACAGCCCTATCTCTGGCCAAACCCGGACGACGCTGGGCCAATTGTGCGCCAACCTATGGGACTCCCAATCACGTCCGGATGTGATACAGCCTGGATTCGAACCAGGGACTGTAGTGACGCCTCTTGCAATGAGATACGGTGCCTTAGACCGCTGCGCCAGTGCCCTTTGGGTTAACTAGGGTTACTAGGAGCAACTAGAGAGAGAGAGAGAGAGAGCACATCACAGACTGGGCTCTCTGCCCAGAAAGTCACTCAGACAATAGAGAGAAGACTCAGGCAGCCAGTCAGTCAGACAACAGAGAGAAGACTCAGCCAGCCAGTCAGTCAGACAACAGAGAGAAGACTCAGCCAACCAGTCAGTCAGACAACAGAGAGAAAGACTTCAGCCAGCCACCGCTCAGTCACAACAAATCGAGAAGACTCAGCCAGCCAGTCAGTCAGACAACAGAGAGAGACTCAGCCAGATCCAAGTCAGACAACAGAGAGAAGACTCAGCCAGCCAGTCAGTCAGACAAAGAGAGAAGACTCAGCCAGCCAGTCAGACAACAGAGGAGCCAGACTCACCAGTCAATCAGACAACATAGAGAAGACTTAGCCAGCCAGTCAAACAACAGAGAGAAGACTCAGCCAGCCAGTCAGACAACAGAGAGAGAACTCAGCCAGCCAGTCAGACACAGAGAGAAGACTCAGCAGCCCGTCAAGCAACAGAGAGAAGACTCAGCCAGCCCGTCAGACAACAAGAGAGAGACTCAGCCAGCCATTCAGACAACAAAGAGAAGACTCAGCCAGCCAGTCAGACAACAAAGAGAAGACTCAGCCAGCCAGTCAGACAACAAAGAGAAGACTCAGCCAGCCAGTCAGACACAGAAGAGAAGACTCAGCCAGCCAGCCAGTCAAACAACAGAGAGAAGACTCAGCCAGCCAGTCAGACAACAGAGAGAAGACTCAGCAGCAGTCAGACAACAGAGAGAAGACTCAGCCAGCCAGTCACAACAGAGAGAAGACTCAGCCAGCCAGTCAGTCAACAGAGAGAAGACTCTGCAGCCAGCCAGTCAAACAACAGAGAGAAGACTCAGCCAGCCAGTCAGCAACAGAGAGAAGAAAACTCAACAGCCAGTCAGTCAACACAAGAGAAGAAGACTCTGCAGCCAGCCAGTCAAAACAACAGAGAGAAGACTCAGCCAGCCAGTCAGACAACAGAAGAGAAGACTCAGCCAGCCAGTCAGACAACAGAGAGAAGACTCAGCCAGCCAGTCAGACAACAGAGAGAAGACTCACCAGCCAGTCAGACAACAGAGAGAAGACTTAGCCAGCCAGTCAGACAACAGAGAGAAGACTCACCAGCCAGTCAGACAAACAGGGAGAAGACTTAGCCAGCCAGTCAAAACAACAGAGAGAAGACTCAGCCAGCCAGTCAGACAACAGAGAGAAGACTCAGCCAGCCCGTCAGACAACAGACACCTTCACTACACCATCAATAGGAGAGAGAGTGGTAAGCACTACAATTTTATGGTACAGAAATGACCAGGCATTTACTAAGAAATGACATAGTCAATTAATAGTTACACTGTAATAACAAATGAAGTAATTGTTTTCACTACAACTATGGATGAATATAGATATTCTACCTCTTTGCTAAGTGTTTCTTTCAGTGAGCTAAGATGACTGCAATACATTCTAAATCCATCTTCTTCYTGCCCTCTAATAACCTAGCTCCCATTACATTTCAATGGCACACTGCCCTCTTTTGGAGAAGCATGGTTAATGACATGTTCGCTACACAGGACACCTCTCCACATGGAATGAGCAAACACAGTAATTTTCATTAGGGCATGCAACAGAAYAAAGTTAGAAAATATTTTGTGTTGAAAAACTAAAAATGYGTGTTTCTTATGAACTAGACCCTGACTAAACTGTGGAATCGTCTTCTTATTCTATCTCACTGCCAAATATCAAATACTGTAGGTTACGAACCCTACATTGCCACACAAACCCAACAAACCCAGACAAACAAAACTATTCAACCACCCATCCCCTCTCCTGCAGTGCTTCTGGCCCAACTAGGTGTTTCTGCATAGCCCATGAGGGAAAACTTATCATCTTTTTTTGGGGATCCAGAACAAGGGAAGTCTGAAAGTGCCTGCTGTCCGGGTCTGCTTCCCAAATGGCAACCTCTTCCCTCACTGGAAGACAGGAACAGCCTGACAGAGACAGAAATGGGATGAAAGTAAATTGATCTCAGGGCAAACACACACACACACACACACACACACAGTATGCTGACTGACTTTGAAGCTGTAATGCCGTAATGATGGAGATAAATCCCTGTTCTGGGGGTCAGGGGTTAGAGAAGATGAAGACTGGGGTGGATAGGAGGAGGAGAGAGAGAGACAGAGACAGAGACAGAGACAGAGACAGAGACAGACAGACAGACAGACAGACAGACAG
This sequence comes from Salvelinus sp. IW2-2015, assembly GCF_002910315.2. Taxonomy (NCBI): domain Eukaryota; kingdom Metazoa; phylum Chordata; class Actinopteri; order Salmoniformes; family Salmonidae; genus Salvelinus; species Salvelinus sp. IW2-2015. The sequence goes on from NW_019943139.1 coordinate 183,080, forward strand.
ACAGACAGACAGACAGACAGACAGACAGACAGACAGAGAGGGGGGAGGCCATTGAGCTAAGAAGAGACTATCTCTCTACACCACAAGGGTTTTAATGAGACACCAGTGTCTGCCTACCTATTTCTAATTGGTCAGCCAAACCCATGGTCTGAATTACCCACTACTGAGCCTGCGTCCCAAATGCCACTGTATTCCCTATGTAGTGCACTACTTTTAGTACCTTGCTGTTGACCAGTAGTCCACGGTTTAAAAACTAGGGTGCCCTTTGGGACTCATACAGGCCTATGGTAATCAAACACACAGTCCTTATTATATTAATCGTTAAAGTTAATGCAACTGGAGTAAACACAGATAATAAATAAAGATACTAATAACTTGAAGGTTATTGGTTTAAAGCAGAGGCGTTTAGCTCATTACAGTGTCTGTATTGATCTTTGGCTCAGGAAGTCTGACTGACTATTACAGGAGAAATAATGGCCTGGGATATATAAGGGTTAGAGTGTGTGGGATATAATGTCAGAGAGGTAAGTTTCTGTTTAAACCTGGCATATGGATGGAGGTAGTGTGTGAACCTGTTGTTTGGATGGCAACACATGACTGACACCGCAACAGAGGTGACAACAAGGATGCTGCTACATTTACAGGAAACACAAGATGCTGCCCAATTTACAGGAAAACACAGATGCTGCCACATTTACGGGAAAACACAGATGCTGCCACATTTACAGGAAAACACAGATGCTGCCACATTTACAGGAAACACAGATGCTGCCACATTTACAGGAAAACACAGATGCTGCCACATTTACAGGAAAACACAGATGCTGCTACATTTACAGAGAAAACAGAACACAGATGCTGCCACATTTACAGGAAAACACAGATGCTGCCTACATTTACAGGAAAACACAGATGCTGCTACATTTACAGGAAAACACAGATGCTGCCACATTTCAGGAAAACACAGGCTGCAATTACAGGAAACACAGATGCTGCCACATTTACAGGAAAACACAGATGCTGCCACATTACAGGAAAACACATGATTTACCTTGTTTTAACTTTCCTACGTGGACTTTTACCTTACACAGATTAGTCAGCTTTATCACAATATTGTATTATGTGAGAAATAACATTTGTGGAATCATGTGACGTTTGGATTCCAGTCAACCATCTGGTCGTGAGGACTGAGGAGACGTGATCAGCATTCCCTGAGTGGGTTCTGGAGGAATGGAGTCACCGAACCCCTGGCTGGTTGTTAGTCCTGCTCATTCTCATCCCGCAGTCTCATCTCTCTGTCTCATCCCTCAGTCTCATTCCTCAGTGTCATCTCTGTCTCATCCTCAGTCTCATCCCTCAGTCTCATCCTCAGTCTCATCCCTCAGTCTCATCTCTCAGTCTCATCTCTCAGTCTCATCTCTCAGTCTCATCCCTCAGTGTCATCCCTCAGTGTCATCCTCAGTGTCATCCCTCAGTGTCATCCCCCATGTCATCCTCAGTCTCATCCTCAGTCTCATCTCTCAGTGTCATCCTGCCTTCCATCCCAGGAGGAAGAGAGAAGGAAGGCAGGAGGATGAGAGAAGTTGGCAGGAGGAAGAGAGAAGGAAGGCAGGAGGATGAGAGAAGGAAAGCAGGAGGAAGGCAGGAGGATGAGAGAAGTTGGCAGGCGGAAGGCAGGAGTAAAAGAGATGGAAGGCAGGATGATGAGAGAAGTTGGCAGGAGAGGCAGGAGGAGGAAGAGAGAAGGAAGGCAGGAGGATGAGAGAAGGAAGGCAGGAGGAAGAAAGAAGGAAGCGAGAAGGAAGGCAGGAGGATGAGAGAAGGAAGGCAGGAGGAAGAGAGAAGGAAGGCAGGAGGAAGGCAGAGGAAGGCAGGAGGAAGGCAGGAGGAAGAGAAGGAAGGCAGGAGGAAGAGAGAAGGAGGCAGGAGGAAGCGAGAAGGAAGGCAGGAGGAAGGCAGGAGGAAGAGAGAAGGAAGGCAGGAGAAGCGAGAAGGAAGGCAGGAGGAAGACAATCTAGCTTCAGTGGC
>NW_019943139.1:185723-204192 GCF_002910315.2 Salvelinus sp. IW2-2015
CACTAGACAGCTAGCCCCATGATAAAACACCTCATCATACTGACAGAGCTAGGCACTAGCACCATGATAAAAACACCTCATCATACTGACAGAGCTAGGCACTAGCCCCATGATAAAACACCTCATCATACTGACAGGCTAGGCACTAGCACCATGATAAAACACCTCATCATACTGACAGAGCTAGGCACTAGCCCCATGTTAAAACACCTCATCATACTGACAGAGCTAGACAGCTAGCCCCATGTTAAAACACCTCATCATACTGACAGAGCTAAGCCTAGACAGCTAGGCACTAGCCCCATGTTATAACACCTCATCATACTGACAGAGCTAGGCACTGACAGCTAGCCCATGATAAAACACCTCATCATACTGACAGAGCTAGGCACTAGCCCCATGTTAAAACACCTCATCATACTGACAGAGCTAGGCACTAGCCCCATGATAAAACACCTCATCATACTGACAGAGCTAGGCACTAGCCCCATGATAAAACACCTCATCATACTGACAGAGCTAGCACTAGCCCCATGATAAACACCTCATCATACTGACAGAGCTAGGCACTAGCCCCATGATAAAACACCTCATCATACTGACAGAACTGGCACTAGCCCCATGATAAAACACCTCATCATACTGACAGAGCTAGGCACTAGCCCATGTTAAAACACCTCATCATACTGACGAGGCTAGGCACTAGCCCCATGTTAAAACACCTCATCATACTGACAGAGCTAGGCACTAGCCCCATGTTAAAACACCTCATCATACTGACAGAGCTAGGCACTAGCCCCATGTTAAAACACCTCATCATACTGATAGGGGATGGCTGACTGAACTGAATGTCAAGTGGAGTATCATTCTGTTCCCTAACAAGAAGCAAGGATCAATGTGACTGATGGGGACCTCACTGGGCCCAACACAAAGGGAATAACAGTCTGGAATACTATTCCTATTTAATGCACTACTTTTTACCAGAGCCCATAGGGAAGCAGTGCACTATATAGGGGATAGGGTGTCATTTGGGAGACAGCCCAGTGTCTGGACCTCTATTTAAACAGTCATTGGTTTGGGCCTATTCTATTCTGTCAATTAGAGAACTAACAGCCACTTAGCCTATGGCTTTGGCACATGATCTAAAGCCTAATACACCAGTGGCTACACTAAGCAGGACTGAGTAAGGTTTGGTCTGCGGTTTTCTGTTTTCTGTTTAAACCTGGCATAGGATGGAGGTAGTGTGTGAACCTGTTGTTTGGATGGACAACAATGACTGACACATCCAGAGGTGACAACAAGGATGTGCTACATTTACAGGAAAACACAGATGCTGCCACATTTACAGGAAACACAGATGCTGCACATTTACAGGAAAACACAGATGCTGCCACATTTACAGGAAACACAGATGCTGCCACAATTTACAGGAAAACACAGATGCTGCCACATTTACAGGAAAACACAGATGCTGCCACATTTCAGGAAAACAATGCTGCACATTTACAGGAAACACAGATGCTGCCACATTTACAGGAAAACACAGATGCTGCCACATTTACAGGAAAACACAGATGCTGCCACATTTACAGGAAAACACAGATGCTGCTACATTTACAGGAAAACACAGATGCTGCCACATTTACAGGAAAACACAGATGCTGCCACATTTACAGGAAAACACAGATGCTGCCACATTTACAGGAAAACACAGATGCTGCCACATTACAGGAAAACACATGATTTACCTTGTTTTAACTTTCCTACGTGGACTTTACCTTACACAGATTAGTCAGCTTTATCACAATATTGTATTATGTGAGAAATAACATTTGTGGAATCATGTGACTGTGGATTCCAGTCAACCATCTGGTCGTGAGGACTGAGGAGACGTGATCAGCATTCCCTGAGTGGGTTCTGGAGGAATGGAGTCACCGAACCCCTGGCTGGTTGTTAGTCCTGCCTCATTCTCATCCCGCAGTCTCATCTCTCTGTCTCATCCCTCAGTCTCATTCTCAGTGTCATCTCTGTCTCATCCCTCAGTCTCATCCCTCAGTCTCATCCCTCAGTCTCATCCCTCAGTCTCATCTCTCAGTCTCATCTCTCAGTCTCATCTCTCAGTCTCATCCCTCATGGTCATCCCTCAGTGTCATCCCTCAGTGTCATCCCTCAGTGTCATCCCCCATGTCATCCTCAGTCTCATCCCTCAGCTCATCTCTCAGTGTCATCCTGCCTTCCATCCCAGGAGGAAGAGAGAAGGAAGGCAGGAGGATGAGAGAAGTTGGCAGGAGGAAGAGAGAAGGAAGGCAGGAGGATGAGAGAAGGAAAGCAGGAGGAAGGCAGGAGGATGAGAGAAGTTGGCAGGCGGAAGGCAGGAGTAAAAGAGATGGAAGGCAGGATGATGAGAGAAGTTGGCAGGAGAAGGCAGGAGGAAGAGAGAAGGAAGGCAGGAGGATGAGAGAAGGAAGGCAGGAGGAAGAAGAAGGAAGCGAGAAGGAAGGCAGGAGGATGAGAGAAGGAAGGCAGGAGGAAGAGAGAAGGAAGCAGGAGGAAGGCAGAAGGAAGGCAGGGAGGAGGCAGGAAGGAGAGAGAGGAGGCAGGAGGAAGCAGAGAAGGAAGGCAGGAGGAAGCGAGAAGGAAGGCAGGAGAAGGACAGGAGGAAGGAAGAGAAAAGGAAGAGCAGGAGGAGAAGCGAGAGAGGAAAGGCAGGAGGAAAGACAGAACTTAGTTACAGTTGGTCATTTTCCCTCTGATGGCATCCGTGACATGTTCCCAGATGAATGAAAGGAAATTGGGAAAGACTGTCAGACTGGTATATATCCAATACAGTAGAATGTGAAGCTGTTCTAGATAGTGTGAACTGGGTATTGTAGGCAGAAGGACACACAGTCTCTATTGCTCACGTTCAGCTGTTCAGTTCTCTGCATCAGTTCGATCCCACAGATGACATGAATGAATGCAAGATACTCTGTAGTACCTCTTGTACTGTCTTCAGCTGCGAGAGCCTAGACCATATTTTTGTCAATTGTCACTTGATTCATACAGCACACCAACAGAAAGTCAATCTAAAGTATATAGTACGTATAAGCTCTTGGTAAGAATATCATATTCATATCAGCATCAAGTGACTGCATATGTTTTCTTTCATACATGCCATGGACTACAGTATAACTGTTCTTCTGGTCTCTCGGTCCATTCTACCCGTCTCCACTACAGTCCTTGCTCACTAAAGGCCATCATGCTAATCCATAAAATGAATCATAATTGTCCCCTTATACGTCCAGAGAGGATATACAGCAGATACCTTTCTCCTGGCACTCTCTGGTTCCTGCTCCAGTACGCCTCATCCTGCCAATTGGAGCACATTTGTCAGCATCTCAACCATTTATATGGCATAATAAACACATCGCGTAATAAATAATAATCATACATTAAAAATCCATAGAGACACACAGAATACCTGTTATTTCCCGGTCTCTCTGAATCTGGTTCTAATTCTCCAGTCACCTCTCCTGCTCTCTACCCAGCCCCTCTTGCTCAGTGCAGCTGACAGTGTAAAAGTCAAAGGTCACATGTTCCATTAGCGGTTGGAGGATGAGCTTCTCTCTGTGTGGCGCCCTGGGGCAATGGAAAGGGCACAGAGAAGCATAGCCTGCATCCCAAATAGCACTCTATGGTAAACCTGCTGTGGATGAGATAAGAGCCACGGCTCTGTAGTGTAACAGACCGGGGCTCAAATAGTATTTTGTTCCTTTCAGGTACATTACATACAGATACAGGATTAGTTGAAGAAAAAAAACAAACGAATTTGATCCCAGGTTTGCATCAGTATATGGATGGAGGTGGAACCCAACCCCCGTCTCATAACCCTGTACATCCATCACCACTATTGTCACATCTCAGATGAGATTATCATCAGCTCTTGTAACCGAGGTAAAAGGTTATACTTATGTGTAACTGAGGTAGGTTTGTTTATGTGTATGAGGTAGAAGGTTGTTTACGTGTATGAGGTAGAAGGTTTGTTTATGAGTAACTGAGGTAGAAGGTTTGTTTATGTGTAACTGAGGTAGAAGGTTATACTTGTGTAACTGAGGTAAAAGGTTATACTTACGTGTAACTGGGGTAGGTTTGTTTATGAGTAACTGAGGTAAAAGGTTTGTTTACGTGTAACTGAGGTAAGAAGGTTTGTTTACGTGTAACTGAGGTAGAAGGTTTGTTTACGTGTAACTGAGGTAAAAGGTTGTTTACGTGTAACTGAGGTAGGTTTGTTTACGTGTAACTGAGGTAGAAGGTTTGTTTATGTGTAACTGAGGTAAAAGGTTATACTTGTGTAACTGAGGTAGAAGGTTTGTTTACGTGTAACTGAGGTAGGTTTGTTTACGTGTAACTGAGGTAGAAGGTTTGTTTACGTGTAACTGAGGTAGAAGGTTTGTTTACGTGTAACTGAGGTAAAAGGTTTGTTTATGTGTAACTGAGGTAGAAGATTATACTTACGTGTAACTGAGGTAGAAGGTTTGTTACGTGTAACTGAGGTAGAAGGTTTGTTACGTGTAACTGAGGTAAAGGTTTGTTTACGTGTAACTGAGGTAAAGGTTTGTTTACGTGTAACTGAGGTAGGTTTGTTTATGTGTAACTGAGGTAGAAGGTTTGTTTATGAGTAACTGAGGCAAAAGGTTTGTTTACATGTAACTGAGGTAGAAGGTTTGTTTATGAGTAACTGAGGTAGAAGGTTTGTTTATTTCTGTAACTCTGTGTTGTTGTTTGTGTCGCACCGCTTTGCTTTATCTTTGCCAGGTCGCAGTTGCAAATGAGAACTTGTTCTCAACTGGCCTACCTGGTTAAATAAAGGTGAAATAAAAAATAAAATAAAAAAACATACTGTAGGTAGTAGGTATGAACTAGAATTTAGATTAGATAGATATCAAAAACATATTCACTTTAAATTCTTTATATATTCACCCATGGAAACTCCATCTGAACCCTATTCATCTTCAATTAGCTAGAGTCAATGTTGGAGCTCTGTAACTTGAGTTCTCTATCATTCTCTATGGGAAACACCAGAACATGTTAAATCTATCGGCAATCTACTGCCTCCTTCTGGCCAAACGCTGTAATTACAAGGTATTGGGAGAAGCTTCCCATCAAGCCACGGAAACTACAGTATTTGACTGAGTAACTTTGTACAGCAGCCACAAACAGCAATTAAATGCCAACATCAACATTTTAAACTTTATTTTACATATATTTCTCCATATATTTAAATTCCATGGTAACAATACTTTTTTAAATGAACAGTGACTGTGAGATAGGTAACACATTTTAATCAACAGTAAACTGTGAGTGTACAAAATTAGGAACACCTGCTCTTTCCATGACAGACTGACCAGGTGAATCCAGGTGAAAGCTATGATCCCTTATTATGTCACTTGTTAAATCCACTTCAATCTGTGTAGATGAAGGGGAGGAGACAGGTTAAAGAAGGATTTTTAAGCCTCGAGACTATTGAGACATGGATTGTGTATGCATGCCATTCAGAGGGTGAATGGGCAAGACAAAACATTTAAGTGTCTTTGAACTGGGTATGGTAGTAGGTACCAGGCACATCTGTTTGTGTCGAGAACTCCAATGCTTCTGGGATTTTCATGCTCAACAGTTTCCGTGTGTATCAAGAATGGTCCACCACCCAAAGGACATCCAGCCAACTTGACACAAATGTTGGAAGCATTGGAGTCAACATGGGCCAGCATCCCTGTGGAACCCTTTCGACACTTTGTAGAGTCCATTCCCCGACAAATTGAGGCTGTTCTGAGGGCATAAAGGGGGTGCAACTCAATATTAGGAAGGTGTTCCTAATGTTTTGTACACTCAGTGTATATAGTCTTGTGAGTGTGCATTGAGTCAGTACAAGATAAGGTCAGTGCAGATAGCTATTTAGCAGTCTAATGGCTTGGGGGTAGAAGCTGTCTCAGCACCTGTTGGTATGGGAGGCGATGCACCAGGACCGTTTGCCGGACGGTACCAGAGCGAACAGTCTATGGCCTTTGGTGGCTGAAGTGTTTGGCAGTTTTTCAGGCCTTCCTCTGTCTGACATATAGGTCCTGGATGGCAGAGAGCTTGACAACAGTCGGGGGGAAAGTGTTCCTAATGTTTGGGTATACTCAGTGTATATTATATATATATATATATATAATCAATAGTGAACTGTGAGAAGCGTTAAAAGGCATAGAACACATGGGCTACAGGATGTAGTCTTTCACCAATGAGTCACATTTAAAACATGGTTCAGACACTGTGGGAAATGACATGAATCCATGCAACATGGTCATTTCCCTGATGGCATGTGAATCCCAGAGAATGAAAGGAAAATTGAAAAGACTGTAGACTGTATATAATCAATACAGTAGAGATGTGAAGCTGTCTAGATTAGTGGAACTGGGATTGGGAAGGCAGAAGGAACACAGCTCTAGCCAGCTTCAGCTTGTCAGTTCTCTGACAGTTGAATCCCACAGATGACAGAATGAATGGAAGATACTGTATACAGTACTTGGTACAGTCTTCCCGAGAGCCTAGGACCATATGTTGTTCTCAATGATATGATTCATACAGACACCAACAGAAAGTCAACTAAAGTATATAGTACGTATAGAGCGGCTTGGTAAGAATATCATATTCATATCAGACAATAAATGATGATAGTTTTCCTTATACATCCATGGAGACATACAGTATAACTGTTCCTTCCTGGTCTCTCTGGTCTCACTTCCTCAGTTCACCTCCTCCTCCTAACCAGGTCCTCTTGCTCAGTGCCTAAAAGGACCAACATGTAAATATTCCATAATAAATGAATCATAATTTCCCCTTATACGTCCAGAGAGAGATATACAGCAGATACCTTTCTCCCTGGCACCTCTCTGGTTCCTGCTCTCCAGTACGCCTCATCCTGCCAATTGGAGCACATTTGTCAGCATCTCAACCATTTATATGGCATAATAAACACACCGCGTAATAAATAATAATCATACATTTAAAATCCATAGAGACACACAGAATACCTGTTATTTCCCGGTCTCTCTGAATCTGGTTCTAATTCTCCAGTCCACCTCTTCCTGGCTCCTCTACCAGCCCAGCCCCTCTTGCTCAGTGCAGCTGACAGTGTAAAAGTCAAAGGTCACATGTTCCATTAGCGGTTGGAGGATGAGCTTCTCTCTGTGTGGCGCCCTGGGGCAATGGAAAGGGCACAGAGAAGCATAGCCTGCATCCCAAATAGCACTCTATGGTAAACCTGCTGTGGATGAGATAAGAGCCACGGCTCTGTAGTGTAACAGACCGGGGCTCAAATAGTATTTGTTTCCTTTCAGGTACATTACATACAGATACAGAGATTAGTTGAAAGAAAAAGACAAACGAATTTGATCCCAGGTTTGCATCAGTATATGGATGGAGGTGGAACCCAACCCCCGTCTCATAACCCTGTACATCCATCACCACTATTGTCACATCTCAGATGAGATTATCATCAGCTCTTGTAACCGAGGTAAAAGGTTATACTTATGTGTAACTGAGGTAGGTTTGTTTATGTGTAACTGAGGTAGAAGGTTTGTTTACGTGTAACTGAGGTAGAAGGTTTGTTTATGAGTAACTGAGGTAGAAGGTTTGTTTATGTGTAACTGAGGTAGAAGGTTATACTTGTGTAACTGAGGTAAAAGGTTATACTTACGTGTAACTGGGGTAGGTTTGTTTATGAGTAACTGAGGTAAAAGGTTTGTTTACGTGTAACTGAGGTAGAAGGTTTGTTTACGTGTAACTGAGGTAGAAGGTTTGTTTACGTGTAACTGAGGTAAAAGGTTTGTTTACGTGTAACTGAGGTAGGTTTGTTTACGTGTAACTGAGGTAGAAGGTTTGTTTATGTGTAACTGAGTAAAAGGTTATACTTGTGTAACTGAGGTAGAAGGTTTGTTTACTTGTAACTGAGGTAGGTTTGTTTACGTGTAACTGAGGTAGAAGGTTTGTTTACGTGTAACTGAGGTAGAAGGTTTGTTTACGTGTAACTGAGGTAAAAGGTTTGTTTATGTGTAACTGAGGTAGAGATTTACTTACGTGTAACTGAGGTAGAAGGTTTTTTTTACGTGTAACTGAGGTAGAAGGTTTGTTTTACGTGTAAACTGAAAGGTAAAAAGGTTTGTTTACGTGTAACTGAGGTAGGTTTGTTTATGTGTAACTGAGGTAGAAGGTTTGTTTATGAGTAACTGAGGRAAAAGGTTTGTTTACATGTAACTGAGGTAGAAGGTTTGTTTATGAGTAACTGAGGTAGAAGGTTTGTTTATTTCTGTAACTCTGTGTTGTTGTTTGTGTCGCACCGCTTTGCTTTATCTTTGCCAGGTCGCAGTTGCAAATGAGAACTTGTTCTCAACTGGCCTACCTGGTTAAATAAAGGTGAAATAAAAAATAAAATAAAAAAAACATACTGTAGGTAGTAGGTATGAACTAGAATTTAGATTAGATAGATATCAAAAACATATTCACTTTAAATTCTTTATATATTCACCCATGGAAACTCCATCTGAACCCTATTCATCTTCAATTAGCTAGAGTCAATGTTGGAGCTCTGTAACTTGAGTTCTCTATCATTCTCTATGGGAAACACCAGAACATGTTAAATCTATCGGCAATCTACTGCCTCCTTCTGGCCAAACGRTGTAATTACAAGGTATTGGGAGAAGCTTCCCATCAGCCACGGAAACTACAGTATTTGACTGAGTAACTTTGTACAGCAGCCACAAACAGCAATTAAATGCCAACATCAACATTTTAAACTTTATTTTACATATATTTCTCCATATATTTAAATTCCATGGTAACAATACTTTTTTAAATGAACAGTGACTGTGAGATAGGTAACACATTTTAATCAACAGTAAACTGTGAGTGTACAAAACATTAGGAACACCTGCTCTTTCCATGACAGACTGACCAGGTGAATCCAGGTGAAAGCTATGATCCCTTATTGATGTCACTTGTTAAATCCACTTCAATCTGTGTAGATGAAGGGGAGGAGACAGGTTAAAGAAGGATTTTTAAGCCTCGAGACTATTGAGACATGGATTGTGTATGCATGCCATTCAGAGGGTGAATGGGCAAGACAAAACATTTAAGTGTCTTTGAACTGGGTATGGTAGTAGGTACCAGGCACATCTGTTTGTGTCYAGAACTACAATGCTTCTGGGATTTTCATGCTCAACAGTTTCCGTGTGTATCAAGAATGGTCCACCACCCAAAGGACATCCAGCCAACTTGACACAAATGTTGGAAGCATTGGAGTCAACATGGGCCAGCATCCCTGTGGAACCCTTTCGACACCTTGTAGAGTCCATTCCCCGACAAATTGAGGCTGTTCTGAGGGCATAAAGGGGGTGCAACTCAATATTAGGAAGGTGTTSCTAATGTTTTGTACACTCAGTGTATATAGTCTTGTGAGTGTGCATTGAGTCAGTACAAGATAAGGTCAGTGCAGATAGCTATTTAGCAGTCTAATGGCTTGGGGGTAGAAGCTGTCTCAGCACCTGTTGGTATGGGAGGCGATGCACCAGGACCGTTTGCCGGACGGTACCAGAGCGAACAGTCTATGGCCTTTGGTGGCTGAAGTGTTTGGCAGTTTTTCAGGCCTTCCTCTGTCTGACATATAGGTCCTGGATGGCAGAGAGCTTGACAACAGTCGGGGGGAAAGTGTTCCTAATGTTTGGGTATACTCAGTGTATATTATATATATATATATATATAATCAATAGTGAACTGTGAGAAGCGTTAAAAGGCATAGAACACATGGGCTACAGGATGTAGTCTTTCACCAATGAGTCACATTTAAAACATGGTTCAGACACTGTGGGAAATGACATGAATCCATGCAACATACAACCTAGCCATAACAGAGTAGGTGAGAGCTGAGTAAATACTGCACCTGTATAAACACCAACACCATGTCAGAAATTAAATGACATAGTGAAATATGCACTTCACTTAAAGTCAAATATAACGGGCCAGTTTCCCAGACACAGAATAAGCCCAGTCCTGAACCCAAAAACAAATTTAAATGGAAAATCTCCATCTGACATAGCAACAAACAAAAAAACACAAAAAAACAACAACAGTACAAGTCTTCTTAAGGAATGTGGAGGAAAGAACGTTGACACGTTAGTATTCACATTGTCCTCTGTCTCTGTCTGGCGTTAGCAGCTAAGGTCCCTCTCCACAGCAGAGTGGAACTGAAGACTTCTATTCCCTCACTGGAAGGCTCCCCTTAGGTACAGATCTAGGATCAGCTTCACCTCTCCCAATCATACCCTTAGCCATTAGTGGGGGAAAAATTGAAAAACTGACCTGAGATCAGTGTCTAGGCTCGGGCAACTTCACCCTACTCCAAGTCTGAAGGAGAGAGGCTGAACTTTTCCAAAAAGCTCCGGTCAACAAGCGTGTTCCTATAGCAACCAGAGACAGACACGTCCTCCTCAGAGAAAGGGAGGGACAGCAGAAGAGACATCTCACAGTCTTCTGTAGGATCAGGTTGTGAATGCGTTTCAGTGGGGTCACTAGTGTTCCCACAGCTACTGTCACTGGAACAGGGGCTCAGGCTTAGAAGAGGTAATGGAAGACGTTCTATCTCCTGGTCTGGATGTTCATTGTGGGAACTGCTTATGTTAACTGGTACTGCGTTTAAGTTACAGTTTAAGGCGGCCATATTGTCATTGTCACGAGGCAAATACTGAGGATGGGTCTCCTCTCTCACAGCTCTGGGCCTCAGTGAAATGGCCGTGTTTCTCAGGACCTCCATGAGTGTGAAGTTACTCTGGGTGAATTGACTGAAAGGGACACTCTCCTCCAAATCCAGGTTCTCTGAGACCCTGTGGACCAGATGCAGGCTCCATGGGGCTCTGTCTCTGGTCAGGCTGGGGTCTCTGGTCAGGCTGGGGTCTCTGGTCAGGCTGGGGCTGGGGTCTCTGGTCAGGCTGGGGCTGGTCTTCTGGTCAGGCTGGGGTCTCTGGTCAGGCTGGGGCTGGTCTCTGGTTCAGGCTGGGGCTGGGGTCTCTGGTCAGGCTGGGGCTGGGGTCTCTGGTCAGGCTGGGGCTGGAGCTGGGCCATGTGTCTTTGTTAGGGCTGTGGTCTTTACTCAGATCCATCAGTATACAGTCTGAATCTTCTCCATCTTTATCTGCATCCAACTCTGTGTCCATCTCTTCCTCCTGATGAGGATGCTCCATGGACCCTGTCTCCCAGGCTTCGTCCACCACCGACCCAGGTCTGGAGTCTCTGGAGGGGGCCTTAGGGGGGGACTCAAACACCACCCCTCTGGGTGGAGGGGGTCGGATAGGCCTCCGCAGCAGGTTACTGTAACCCAGGAAGCTGGACTGACCAGGGTCTTGAACCGGCAACTCGGGCCGGCCCTTCATGTAGCGCCGGACTGACTCGGGAACCAGGACTTCGTGGTGTTTTCTCCTAGGCAGCAGGGCAGAGAAGGAGGGGATGCCAGAGGTAAGTCTGCCCACGATGGGGACCAGGGAGGTGGGCTGCAGGGCCGAGACAAAGTCCTCCAGTTCCTGGTAGGAAAGAGGGATGAGTTACATAAATACATTTAAATTAAATCAAGGGTGTCTGTACACTAGTTTCTCTATGGGATATCAAGAACAGAACCAGTTTAATATCTTAAATGGTCTTGGAACGCTCCTTGCATGCAGAGCCATACAAAGGTTAAACCACTGCAGGCTTGAGCTATTAAACCTAATATATTCCACAAGTGTACAATCCTGGTAGGTTGTTGTGATCGTATAGTGGTTGATACTCTGCATTGTGGACGCAGAAACCCTAGTTCGAATCTGGGTCAAGGCATTGCAATGTCATAGCACAAGGGTTCTTTTTGAATGAATTAAAACTTTGATGGGGGTGGGGGGGCCACAACAACACAGAACTCATCATGAGGGGCCTCTGATGGGGGTGGGGGGGCCACAACAACACAGAACTCATCATGAGGGGCCTCCTCGTGACAGCGAAGACCGAGAAAATCTGCTTTAAAGTTTATTTACTGCAATTCTACACATTTTGCAATGTGGCGGAGAGAAGAATTAGCAATTTTATAACACATTTTATGCAATTCTACACATTCTGCCATGCAGCGGAGAGAAAAATGTTTTACAGCTAATTTACTGCAATTCTACACATTTTGCCATAGCGTGGAGGCAAATGTTTGCAGTTTTAATATGATAACAGATTATCAACTGGGCCCCACCCAGGTCGGTAATTCGACCATGCTCACTACAAGTTTATATAGCTGGCCGCTAGACGGACCTACCAATCTAAAACAAAATGGAGCTGACATGGGATAATTAAGTGACTGCTGATGCACAACCACATTTTGAAATTGCACCTTGTGAATTCTATTATTTTAACTGGTAAGTACTGGTACTGTGGCTTAGCTGGTTAACGTGCCTGTCTAGTAAACATGTCATTGTTCTGTGTACACTATGCAGTATTCTGTGCATATGACAAAAACTTTGATTTTGGTTTGATGTAAGTAAGCGTTTGTCAAGTATGCATACCTCTTACTATATTTTTTTTATGGGAAACTTATTTATTAGTTAAGAAACTAAAAAAAACTAAAAACATGAAAGTGGTACTCCAGGCTCCTTTTCACCTCATTCACGTTACATAGCACATTTCAGTAGGTCGTCCAGGTATCCTCATTGCATGGCACAAATTGTACGCCATCGCACTGTACACTGCCCTATCCCATATGTTCATTGACTACAGCTCAGCCTTCAACCCCATAGTACCCTCCAAGCTCATCATTAAGCTCGGGGCCCAGGGTCTGAACCCCTCCCTGTGCAACTGGGTCCTGGACTTTCTGACAGACCACCCCCCCAGGTGGTGAAGGTAGGCAACAACAACTCCACTACACTGATCCTCAACACAGGGGTCCCACAAGGGTGCGTGCTCAGCCCCCTCCTATACTCCCTGTTCACCCACGACTGCGTGGCCACGCCTCCAACTCAATCATCAAGTTTGTAGACAACACAACAGTGGTAGGCCTGATTACCAACGACGATGAGACAGCCAACAGGGAGCAGGTGAGGGCCCAGGCAGAGAGGTGCCAGGAAAATAACCTCTCCCTCAACGTCAACAAAACAAAGGAGCTAATCGTGGACATAAAGGAAACAGCAGAAGGAGCACGCCCCTATCCACATTGACGGACCCACAGTGGAGAAGGTAAAAAGCTTCAAGTTCCTCGGAGTACACATCACTGACAATCTGAAACCTTCCACCCACACAGACAGTGTGGTGAAGAAGGCGCAGCAGTACCCTGCCCTGAACTGAGTCACTGTCACTAGCCGGCTACCACCCACTCATCCCTGCACCTTAGAGGCTGCTGCCCTATGTACATGGACCACTGGTCACTGTAATAATGTTTACATATTGTTGTACCCGTTTCATATAAATCCTATTCAACTATTGCTGTAACGTTACATATACTATTACATCCACGTATTCTTCAGATATACTATATAAATGTTTCCAGAAAACGTTACTGTCCATAATGATTATACATCCAATCACATAACAATCATCCTAATATTTCTTAATTCCATTATTTTACTTTTAGATGTGTGTGTGTGTATTGTTGTGAATTGTTAGATACTACTACACTGTTGGAGCTAGAAACACAAGCATTTCACTACACCCGCATTAACATCTGCTAAACATGTGTATGTGACCAATAACATGTGATTTGATTGTGCTGGTGTGATA
Source organism: Salvelinus sp. IW2-2015 (assembly GCF_002910315.2). Classification (NCBI taxonomy): domain Eukaryota; kingdom Metazoa; phylum Chordata; class Actinopteri; order Salmoniformes; family Salmonidae; genus Salvelinus; species Salvelinus sp. IW2-2015. Next base: position 199,515 of record NW_019943139.1, read on the forward strand.
GAACAGCAGAGTGTGCAGCGATAGTTATTTACCACACCGCTGATCTCCTCAAAACAATAACAAATAGACCTGGAGCAGCCAGCGGATCTCAGCTTTAAATTTGCAGTTATAAAAATAAAATAAAAAATAAAAATACTATTTTTCTCTTATTTTACCCTTGTAAATTACATTGCTGTAGGTCTACTTTAAATATAGTTTTCAACAGGTAAAGTTCCAAAATAGCTGGAGGGCATCTTTAAATCAATGAGTAACCCTAGTAACCATAGTAAACATCAACTGATTAATTCTTTAAAAAGAAAAATTGTGTTGAACTCATCCTTAAAGTACATCCTTCAACATCCAGGGGGCGTACTTCAACATCCAGGTGCCTCACGCTACGGAAGCAGGAGTAAGGCTCGTACTCTATGGGTCGTTCCAACTCAGATTAGACTACCTGGCTTAGTTAGTTAATGCGCCTGTCTAGTAAACAGGAGATACGGAGTTAAAATCTCAGCAGTACCCTTTTTAAAGAATGTCATTGTACTGTGAACACTACGCTGTATCCTGTGCACATGACAAATCAACCGATTTGGTGTTGAACCATGTCACCAAGTAGAGTTCAAAGTAAATGTAAATATACTTGGTGAATTATTTAATTTTACCTTTATTTAACTAGGCAAATCAGTTAAGAACAAATTKTTCTTTTCAATGACGGCCTAGGAACAGTGGGTTAACTTAACTGCCTGTTCAGGGGCAGAACGACAGATTTTTACCTTGTCAACTCAGGGATTCGATCTTGCAACCTTTCGGTTACAAGTTCAACGCTCTAACCACTAGGCTACCTGCCGCCCCTACACTCTAACCACTAGGCTACCTGCCACCCCTACACTCTAACCACTAGGCTACCTGCCACCCCTACACTCTAACCACTAGGCTACCTGCCACCCCGGTAAGGTAATTCCTCTTCTGAACTATTCTCTGGTTTCTCATATCTGGTGTAGAGTTCAACACTGTATGAAAAATGACGATAACTAGTGAATACACGATTTGACCTCTGAACATCTGTTGTCATAGTTTCGGTATGACACCTTTTGGTGCTGTAATTTTGGGATGGGTTCTTAAACTCCATGGCCAGCTGGACTAGTCGGGACTCCTTCACTTAGGTTGTACAAAAATTACAGCACCTTTTTCAAAAGCTGTCATACCGAAAAATGTACAGTAATGATAATGTTATCATGTGCAGAGGTGAAATCGTGTGTACAGCAGTTACTTATTATTTTACTACAATGTTACACTCATCCCTACCTGGTAAGAGGAGTGGTCCATGTTGAACTCATCCCTACCTGGTAAGAGGAGTGGTCCATGTTGAACTCATCCCTACCTGATAAGAGGAGTGTCCATGGTTGAACTCATCCCTACCTGATAAGAGGAGTGGTCCATGTTGAACTCATCCCTACCTGATAAGAGGAGTGGTCCATGTTGAACTCATCCCTACCTGATAAGAGGAGTGGCCATGTTGAACTCATCCCTACCTGATAGAGGAGTGGTCCATGTTGAACTCATCCCTACCTGATAAGAGGAGGGTCCATGTTGAACTCATCCCTACCTGATAGAGGAGTGGTCCATGTTGAACTCATCCCTACCTGGTAAGAGGAGTGGTCCATGTTGAACTCATCCCTACCTGGTAAGAGGAGTGGTCCATGTTGAACTCATCCCTACCTGTAAGAGAGTGTCCATGTTGAACTCATCCCTACCTGTAAGAGAGTGGTCCATGTTGAACTCATCCCTACCTGTAAGAGGAGTGGTCCATGTTGAACTCATCCCTACCTGGTAAGAGGAGTGGTCCATGTTGAACTCATCCCTACCTGGTAAGAGGAGTGGTCCATGTTGAACTCATCCCTACCTGTAAGAGGAGTGGTCCATGTTGAACTCATCCCTACCTGGTAAGAGGAGTGGTCCATGTTGAACTCATCCCTACCTGGTAAGAGGAGTGTCCATGTTGAACTCATCCCTACCTGTAAGAGGAGTGGTCCATGTTGAACTCATCCCTACCTGGTAAGAGGAGTGGTCCATGTTGAACTCATCCCTACCTGATAAGAGGAGTGGTCCATGTTGAACTCATCCCTACCTGGTAAGAGGAGTGGTCCATGTTGAACTCATCCCTACCTGGTAAGAGGAGTGGTCCATGTTGAATCATCCCTACCTGTAAGAGGAGTGTCCATGTTGAACTCATCCCTACCTGGTAAGAGGAGTGGGCCATGTTGAACTCATCCCTACCTGGTAAGAGGAGTGGTCCATGTTGAACTCATCCCTACCTGATAAGAGGAGTGGTCCATGTTGAACTCATCCCTACCTGGTAAGAGGAGTGTCCATGTTGAACTCATCCTACCTGGTAAGAGGAGGTGGTCCATGTTGAACTCATCCCTACCTGGTAAGAGGAGTGGTCCATGTTGAACCTCATCCCTACCTGGTAAGAGGAGTGGTCCATGTTGAACTCATCCCTACCTGGTAAGAGGAGTGGTCATGTTGAACTCATCCCTACCTGATAAGAGGAGTGGTCCATGTTGAACTCATCCCTACCTGGTAAGAGGAGTGGTCCATGTTGAACTCATCCCTACCTGGTAAGAGGAGTGGTCCCTGTTGAACTCATCCCTACCTGGTAAGAGGAGTGGTCCATGTTGACCTCATCCCTACCTGATAAGAGGAGTGGTCCATGTTGAACTCATCCCTACCTGGTAAGAGGAGTGGTCCATGTTGAACTCATTCCCTACCTGGTAAGAGGAGTGGTCCATGTTGAACTCATCCCTACCTGTAAGAGGAGTGGTCCATGTTGAACTCATCCCTACCTGGTAAGAGAGTGGTCCATGTTGAACTCATCCCTACCTGGTAAGAGGAGTGGTCCATGTTGAACTCATCCCTACCTGGTAAGAGGAGTGGTCCATGTTGAACTCATCCCTACCTGGTAAGAGAGTGGTCCATGTTGAACTCATCCCTACCTGTAAGAGGAGTGGTCCATGTTGAACTCATCCCTACCTGGTAAGAGGAGTGGTCCATGTTGAACTCATCCCTACCTGGTAAGAGGAGTGGTCCATGTTGAACTCATCCCTACCTGGTAAGAGAAGTGGTCCATGTTGAACTCATCCCTACCTGGTAAGAGGAGTGGTCCATGTTGAACTCATCCCTACCTGGTAAGAGGAGTGGTCCATGTTAACTCATCCCTACCTGGTAAGAGGAGTGGTCCATGTTGAACTCATCCCTACTGGTAAGAGAGTGGTCATGTGAACTCATCCCACCTGGTTAGAGGAGAGTGTCCATGTTACACTCATCCCTACCTGGTAAGAGAGTGGTCCATGTTGAACTCATCCTACCTGGTAAGAGGAGTGGTCCATGTTGAACTCATCCCTACCTGCGTTAAGAGGAGTGGTCCATGTTGAACTCATCCCTACCTGGTTAAGAGGAGTGGTTCCATGTTGAACTCATCCCTACCTGGTAAGAGGAGTGGTCCATGTTGAACTTCATCCCTACCTGTAAGAGGAGGTGGTCCATGTTGAACTCATCCCTACCTGGTAAGAGGAGTGGTCCATGTTGAAACTCAATCCCTACCTGGTAAAGAGGAGTGGTCCATGTTGAACTCATCCCTACCTGGTAAGAGGAGTGGTCCATGTTGAACTCATCCCTACCTGGTAAGAGGAGTGGTCCATGTTACACTCATCCCTACCTGGTAAGAGGAGTGGTCCATGTTGAACTCATCCCTACTGTTAACTCAAAATGACACAGCGACAAGGTTCCAGTTTAACAAGGTTTACTAAACTATATGAACACACTACAAGGTAGCCATTCCATTCCAGGCTAGGTCCATCAACTACAAGACTCCCTGCACAGGCGCACTCATGACTCAGTGATAGCCCCGTAATAACAGATATATAGGGGTACTTAAAACATGAACTTAACAATCTCCCCCTTTTCTTTAAAGACAAATAAAACATCAACAACATAATTAAATGTCCAAGTATTATTCACYGTCCCCATTACAAATGGGTTGTGTGACAGTTTTTATTTGTATTACTCAAGCTGCCACTTTCCATTACTGAGAGCCTGTAGGAGCGAGAGCCTGTAGGAGCACAAGACCAGATGCTCCTTTTTTAGTCAGACAGTCAGCAAGCTGTTCCTTTGTGGTCGACCACAGAATCCGCTGGATTCTCTGTGCTTGAATAAGTTCCTTGATGCTGCTAATCTCGAAGTCTTTTCTCTGACAGACTTGGTTGACTTCACAGCGTCAACTAATGAGTAGTTGTCAGTGACACAAACTACAGGTAGAAAGTGCCGTTTTGTCTCACCAGTGGTAAGCTCTGAGAACAGAGTTGCAAGAAAGACAGCATTGTCAATTCCATCCGCAAGAGCAATGGTTTCTCCAGCAAGTCCGCTTCGGACAACCCTTCTGATCCTTTTTGACTGCCAACACATGGGTGAGAATCTTCCTCCTTCACCCATTAACACGATTAGATGTCCACCTTGTGTGCCTCCATCTGTAAGGTTCCCTAGCGWAGCATCACTGAAGACAACTAGTTTCAAAGAGTCATCTTTTCCAACATGCTGAAACTTTAAAGTCACTTGTTGTGATTTCAGTTTACGAACAACTTTGTTTGCCTCGTGAATGGTTTGTACAGTGGCGTGTTTTGTGTTAGATGCCAAGTTGCAA
>NW_019943139.1:207434-216458 GCF_002910315.2 Salvelinus sp. IW2-2015
ATTGGCGCGACAGACGTCTTTTCACCAAAAAAGTTATTTTTGAGTTGCTGACTTCCTTACTGCAAGAAGGTCAGCACAGTAAAAGCAGTCAAAGCCAATGGTTTCTCTACCATCCAGACAGACAGTATCTAGCAACTTGAAAGCTAACACTGCATCCAGGAGAACCATGTCTCTACCATCCAGACAGACAGTATCTAGTAACTTGAAAGCTAACACTGCATCTGGGAGAACCATGTCTCTACCATCCAGACAGACAGTATCTAGCAACTTGAAAGCTAACACTGCATCCGGGAGAACCATGTCGTATTTGCGCATCCTATTGTACCTCTGTTTGAAATCAATGATGTAGTCCGTCATTGCAACCAAAATATCTCTCGTAACACTGTCAAAGTTTGAATATGCCTCGTAGGCACGGTCTTTCTCTTCTTTAAGAAATACAGAATCCAGTGCTCTGATCAAATTCACCATACCGTCATCCTTGTTCAAATCCTCAACGGATATTTCCAGTGCTGTATCTCTCGCTCTTCCCTCCAGCGATAATACCACCGCGAGTGCTTGCGTTTTCACGTCCAGATCAGTAACCCGTGTCCAGATTGCAAGTTCATTTCCCCAACTTTCGTACGACCTCTTCTCGTCGAAGCGAGGTGGCACATTGTAGTTATTAGCCATCCTCTGCTACCAATGTTAACTCGAAATGACACAACGACAAGGTTCCAGTTTAACAAAGTTTACTATACTATATGAACTCACTACAAGGTAGCCATTCCACTCCAGGCTAGGTCCATCAACAACAAGACTCCCTGCGCAGGCGCACTCTTGACTGTGTGATAGCCCCGTAATAACAGAAGAATAGGGATACTTAAAACATGAACTTAACACCTACCTGGTAAGAGGAGTGGTCAGAGTAAGGCACCACGTGGATGTTAGGATGGAAGGAGACCAGGGGTCTGCTGGTGGGCAGGATGGCCAGGGTGGGGTGTTCCCTGTTCCAACGGAGGAGGTTGGTGGAGCGGATCTCTGACTGGTCCACGGCCCTGATCCGACCCGCTCCTGGTTCAGTGGTGAAGACATCTGGTAGCTCCAGGGCTCTGAGAGTCTTTAGCCTCTCGATGGACACTTCAATCCAGGTCTTAAACTCCATGGCCAGCTGTACCAGTAGAGACTCCTTACCCAGAGTGTAGAGGCCTGCAGACAACACAGACATAGACATACAATTACAACATGATCTTCTGCATCTCTATACCACCAGGAGTGGGGTCAGTTCAGATAAACGTAGGATATGGGGGGTCAGTTCAGATAAACCTAGAGTATGGGTGGGTCAGTTCAGATTAACAGGATATGGGGGGTCAGTTCAGATTAACCTAGAGTATGGGGGGTCAGTTCAGATAAACGTAGGATTATGGGGGGGTCAGTTCAGATAAACCTAGAGTATGGGGGGTCAGTTCAGATAAACTAGGATAGGGGGTCAGTTGCAGATAACCTAGAGTATGGGGGGTCAGTTCAGATAACAAGGATATGGGGGGTCAGTTCAGATTAAACCTGGAGTATGGGGGGGTCAGTTCAGATAAACCTAGAGTATGGGGGTCAGTTCACGATAAACCTAGAGTATAGGGGTCAGTTCAGATAAACAGGATATGGGGGTCAGTTCAGATAAAGCCTGAAGTATAGTGGGGGGTAGTTTAGATAAAACCTAGATATGGCGGGTAGTTCAGAATAAACAGGATATGGGGGGGTCAGTTTAGATAAATCTAGGAAGTATGGGGAGTCAGTTCAGATAAACCTAGGATATGGGGGGTCAGTTCAGACAAACAGGATATGGGGGTCAGTTCAGACAAACCTAGAGTATGGGGGGGTCAGTTCAGATAAACCTAGGGATATGGGGGGTCAGTTCAGATAAACCTGGGATATGGGGGTCTGAAGTTCAGATAAACCTAGATATGGGGGGTCAGTTCAGATAAACCTAGGATATGGGGGGTCGTTCAGATAACGGAGTATGGGGGGGTCAGTTCAGATAAACCTAGGATATGGGGGTCAGTTCAGATAAACCTAGGATATGGGGGGTCAGTTCAGATAAACCTAGGATATGGGGGTCAGTTCAGATAAACCTAGGGGGAGAATATGGGGGTCAGTTCAGATAAACCTTGAGTATGGGGGGTCAGTTCAGATAAACCTGGATATGCGGGGGGTCAGTTCAGATCCTAAACCTAGGATATGGGGGGTCAGTTTCAGACAAACAGGATATGCGCGGGTCAGTTCAGATAAACCTAGAGTATGGGGGGGGTCAGTTCAGATAAACCTAGAGTATGGGGGGTCAGCTTCAGATAACCATCTAGGATATGGGGCGGGTAGTTCAGATAAATCTAGGATATATGGGGGGGTCGATTCAGACAAACCAGGATATTGGTGGGGGGGGCGTTCGCCAACAGTTGGGGTACAGTTCAGACCAAAAGGATATGGGGGGGTCAGTTCCGTACAAACAGGATATATGGCGGCCGTTCCCAGTTCAGAACAAAAGCGATATATCGGGGGTCAGTCAGACAAACAGGAATATGCGGGTGTCAGTTCAGACAAACAGGAATATGGGGGGCTCAGTTCAGACAAACAGGATATGGGGGGTCAGTTCAGACAAACAGGATATGGGGGGCAGTCAGTCACAGTTAGCGCCCTAGCTCAGACAAACAGGATATAGGGGGTCAGTTCAAGATAAAACAGGATATTGGGCGGGGTCAGGTCAGATAAACTAGATATAGCAAAGTGGGGCCTTTTTTGTAAGTTGAAGCTCATTTACTGCATTTCTAGACAATTTAAAAAACTCAAATACTATTTGGAGAACAGCAAAAACAAACAAWAATTACCCCAACCATTAATTATCACTGCAATATTAGGTTTAAAGGTCTGTGGAACGGCATATACAACGTCAACCATTACTCAAACTCATTATAAATGGTCTCATTTACTTGTGGAACGGCACACACAGTGCAACGTGAAATAGACGCATAATACACATGATCAAATAACAACAAGGCCGACTTCAAATGCCGACATGCGTAGGTGGAGCGCGAGTTAGGGAATGAATCGATCATAGCATTTCTTGACTAATGTAAGATAGCATACCATTCCTAATGTGATGAGTAGATTGGGTTATATTATTAGCCTAAATTATAACTATGCAATCACTGTTAGCAAAACAGACAGTTGGTCAATTTAAAAATGAATTTACATTAGGCGAATCTTCCCCTAGCCTATTGGACAGGCCAACTATGACGACATCAATGTGGAAGTGTTTTTTTGTAGCCTACTTTTACATGTTTGGTCTTGAGACAGGAGACTGGCATACCCAACTGACGCCCCTGGCATACCCAACTGACGCCSCTGGCCACGAAGAAACTGGATTTKATTTGTTTTCTAACTCATTGAAGCTTTTAAAAACCATTTACGCATATGAAAAAACACACACTATAGAGAGTCAGATAGTTTGTTAATTAGTTAGCTACTACTCATTGTTGCGTTGTAATTWAAAAAAAAWGTTTTACCTTTATTTAACTAGGCAATGCTGTGACCCTGATTCGAACGGGGGTTGCTGCAGCCACAACGCAGACTACTAACCACTACACGATCACGGCGAGCTACCAGGACTGATGGGGAAATTTAAGGAGATACTCAAGCGTGCGGTCACTGTCAGAGGGAGCTGGCTAAATGCCCGTTTCAAGTTAAAGCACAGATGAATAGTTATCTTTTTTGGATACAGTTTGATTACAGCCAGCTAACGATTTCAGAGTTTCGGCGACCACAACGCCAGCGCACTAACCACTATACGAGAAACGGAGAGCTACCAGGACTTGTAGCAAGGCAAGACAAGCAGTATCATACCTACACACACACACAACACTACACTACACACACACACACACTACACACACACACTACACAAAAACGAGTAGCTTAACAGTTAAAAGCCTCTGTCTCACCAATGACAACATTGTGCTTGGGCTGGCTACGGATGATCTCTTTGATCTGCTGAGTGGCTCGTTGTCTGGAGGGCAGGGTGCGTGTGGGGTCACAGTTAGTGTTGTCCAGGTACAGGACATCTACAGTTTGTGTTGGTCCTTAGACACGGCTCGCGCAGCATGGACGGAGTGTAGCGGAAATCTCCTGGAAAGACAGAGAAGGTACATACTCTTTAGAATTAAGGTGAGAAAACAACATATTTTATTACATTTCAGGCACTACATACACTATATATGCACACAAAAGTATGTGGACATCACTCAAAAATGAGTGGAATTAGCTATTTCAGCCATACCCGTTGCTGACAGGTCTATAAAAACAAGCATTGGATTATATGTCTATGTTTGGTTGCAGCTGTCGGTTTGCCTTTTGCAGATTTCATAAATACAATCACGGGGAAAACGTACAGTTTGGAAAGCCAATGCCTACTGCCGATAATCTGTTCTGTAGAACCAACAGAAACATATTTTCTCAACAAGTCTCAACTTGGAGCTAACAGCAGCACTGTTTTTCAATGTAGCTCATCTGAGAGGAGCTTCTCAGCCATCCCTGTGAGTAGCATAGGGCTTTATCTATAGGTGAGTCAGTGTGCCACTGGAAATGTTATTTAGTAGCATTGCAGCCTATGATATATATATATATATATCACACACTGCTCAAAAAAATAAAGGGAACACTTAAACAACACAATGTAACTCCAAGTCACACACCTTCTGTGAAATCAAACTGTCCACTTAGGAAGCAACACTGATTGACAATAAATTTCACATGCTGTTGTGCAAATGGAATAGACAAAAGGTGGAAATTATAGGCAATTAGCAAGACACCCCCAATAAAGGAGTGGTTCTGCAGGTGGTAACCACAGACCACTTCTCAGTTCCTATGCTTCCTGGCTGATGTTTGGTCACTTTTGAATGCTGGCGGTGCTTTCACTCTAGTGGTAGCATGAGACGGAGTCTACAACCCACACAAGTGGCTCAGGTAGTGCAGCTCATCCAGGATGGCACATCAATGCGAGCTGTGGCAAGAAGGTTTGCTGTGTCTGTCAGCGTAGTGTCCAGAGCATGGAGGCGCTACCAGGAGACAGGCCAGTACATCAGGAGACGTGGGGAGGGCCGTAGGAGGGCAACAAACCCAGCAGCAGGACCGCTACCTCCGCCTTTGACTAGTTAGAGAGAGACTGAAGTACAGTGTAGAGTATGGCGTGTAGAATAGTCACCAGTGAGAGTATGGCGTGTAGAATAGTCACCAGTGTAGAGTATGACGTGTAGAATAGTCACCAGTGTAGAGTATGGTGTGTAGATAGTCACCAGTGTAGAGTATGGTGTGTAGAATAGTCACCAGTGTAGAGTATGGTGTGTAGAAGTAGTCACCAGTGTAGAGTATGGTGTGTAGAATAGTCACCAGTGTAGAGTTATGGTGTGTAGAATAGTCACCAGTGTAAGAGTATGGTGTGGTAGAATAGTCACCAGTGTAGAGTATGGTTGTAGAATAGTCACAGTGTAGAGTATGGTGTGTAGAATAGTCACCAGTGTAGAGTATGGTGGTGGTGAGTATGGTGTGTAGAGGTATGGTGTAGTAAGAGTAGTCACCAGTGTAGAGTATGGTGTGGTAGAGTATTGTATCACCAGGTGTAGAAGTATGGTGTGTAGAATAGTCCACCAGTAGTCAGGGAGTATGTGTTGTAGAGTATGGGTGTGTAGAGTAGTTAATAGTCACCGTGTAGAGTATGGTTGTAGAGTATGGTGTGTAGAGTAGTCACCAGTGTAGAGTATGGTGTGTAGAGTATGGTGTGTAGAGTATGGTGTGTAGAATAGTCACCAGTGTAGAGTATGGTGTGTAGAGTATGGTGTGTAGAGTATGGTGTGTAGAATAGTCACCAGTGTAGAGTATGGTGCCAAAGTATCCTTGGAACAGGAACATGACGGCCCCTGGACAGTGGTTAGCATCCATGAGAGTAACGGTCAACCTCTCCTTGCCTATATCATCCAGAGGCAACGTGTTGGGTTCCCCCACCTCCAGAGGATGGATCCATCGCTCTCCCACCTGAACACAGAGAAGAAGAGAGGAGGCCTTATCACAAACTGAAGTATAGAGCACCTAAAAGATAATCAACGCTTTTGCAAATAAAAAGGAGATGCTACGCCAAGGAGGTTGGCGGTACCTTAATTGGGGAGGACGGGCTCATGGTAATGGCTGGAGCGGAATCGGTGGAATGGGTTCAAATACACAAAATACATGGTCTCCGTCGCTCCATTCCATCGCTCCATTCCATCGCTCCATTCCAGCTATTACTATGAGCCGTCCTCCCTTCACTAGCCTCCACTGATGCTATGGTTTATACAGTCATTCATATTTCAATAGCTAGCTCAAGAATTGGTCATGGCAAGCAAGAATAGTTGAAACAATTATCCCATATTCACATTCCTCATTGTTGCCTTGTGTTTAATGTAGAATATAATTGATACTTTGTCTGTCACACCTGTAGTTTGAGTTTGAGCAGCGTGGCAGTAACCGGTGAACAGTAGATTGGTCTGTTGGCCCAGGTCGAGGTCAGGCTCACAGTATGGTCACTGTGCATATGGGACAGGAAGAACAGGCGGACATGCGGACACTTCCTAACCTGCCAGAAGTCCACAGCCAGTGGAGTATGAGGGATGAGTTTTCCATTCATTATCACAGCTCTGGAGTATCCTCCTGAGAAAAAGCCACAGTTAGCCATTCAAACTACTATAAAACAGCTATTTGGCATATATATATATATATATTCGCTAGTGTTGCTATGAAATATGTAAATTGTGTGTTAATTGTATGGATAAAGGCAACATTGTTCTGCCCTCTAATTGACCTGTCAAAAGACTTTGATAGTGTTGATCACTCACTGGTAATTCAGAGGCTTTATTCAATTGGCCTAGACTAGGCTGCATGTAAGACCACACCCTGGTCTCAGGGATGGCTAATTGGAAATTCCTTCGGTCTCTATTGAGTTAGGTAAAACTGCTTTCAGTTGTTAATGGTTCTTCAATTGGATGTTTTGGTAGGTCAATTCAGAAAGCTGATTGAGGACCTTATTACTGATAAATATGTTTATTTATGACCATGTTTTTCTTTCTGGTTGCATTTCATTTGTATTTTGACGTGTGTATTTCTGTAATTTAGGGCTCATCTGTAAAATAGATATTGGTCTCAGTATGACTTCATGATAAAATAGAGATAAAATAAARAAATAAAATGTAAATAAATATTTTGCTAGTACTAGCTAACGTTAGCTATGAAAATAAACTATACTGTTTGCATAGTAGCAGATTATATATATTTCAAACCTAAATCAATTACGTTGAGTGAAATATTACAACGGCTTGGACAACTAARAATGTGAATACTTGCATGCACAGCCAAAGCAAATGAAATGACTGCGCTTGTCCACGTCACTGCATGCTTCAGTTAAAAATCTAATTCTTCCATCCGAGCGCATAGCCCTGGTAGCTCGCCGTGATCGTATAGTGGTTAGTACTCTGCGTTGTGGCCGCAGCAACCCCGGTTCGAATCCGGGTCACGGCATTGCGATACACAATGTCACGGCAAATGGGCTCTTTTTTCCTCCCTAGATGACTATAGTCTGTTTAAAACAAAAATGCTTGTTTAGCTAAACTTAGTCACTGTCACTAGCCGGTTACTTATCCCTGGCACGGTAGTGGCTGCAGGCCTTCGTACACTGGTCAATGTAATAATGTTTACATATTGTTGTACCCGTTTCATATGACTATACACTGTATTCTAGTCAATGCCATCCTATTCAACTATTGCTGTAACATTACATATACTATTATATCCACGTATTCTTCAGATATACTATATAATGTAACCACAAAACGTTACTGTCCATAATGACTATACATCCCATCCCATCRCATACATACATACTGCGGACTCCGAAACGGTTCATCCTAATCTTTCAAAATTCCATTGATTGAATTAAACTGGCTAATTAGCAAACACAAGCAAATTACACCGGTTCCTAAACATCCGTGAACGAGTATTTGAAGAACAAGAGAGAAACCTAGCGTGTACACGTCACTACGTAGCAGTATGTGCACGTTTGAGTAGCCCAAAGTCCCCTCCTTTAAACACGGCCCTGGTAGCTCGCCGTGATCGTATAGTGGTTAGTACTCTGCGTTGTGGCCGCAGCAACCCCGGTTCGAATCCGGGTCACGGCATTGCGAATTCACAATGTCACGGCATAAGGGCTCATTTTTGATTAGATAAACTGAGAGCTAACTCATTTTGACATTCAGCCCTTTTGAGCTTGACTAAGCAGCGAACGTTACACATAAGTGTTGCACAAAGAACGACACAAACACTGTATCACTTCAGCTACGTACGTTTGCTAGCTAGTTAGTTAACAAGACATGGACAAGTAAAGAGGAACAGCCAAAGGAAACGAATACGTTAGTTAGTCAACAGCTACCTGTGCATTTAATTAACTACCAGTGTCGAATGGGCTACRGGTAGCTACAATAGCTAAATCAAGACAACTAACGTTAGCTACTGAACGCTGCATTCTGTCATGTGTGTTATATTTCCATTATATTTAGCAACACGGAGTGTAAACACTTGGACTCACAYGACTGCTAGTTCCAATTCCAAAGATCCTGCCACATTGTTGTGAATGTGTTCCTGACTGTCCCACGCAACGTGACACACGCCGTGCCCCCTTTAGAAAAAAAAAGAGCGGTAAGCTTCTTCTTCTTTTTTTGGTATCAAGGCGTTTGTACATTTGGTTTGTGCATGTCGCCACCTACTGTGCGTTTGCTTGTATTCAATCACGTTACATTTTGTGATACAAAAATGAAAAGGGAAAGGGGGATACCTAGTCGTACAACTGAGTGCCTTCAACTGAAATGTGTCTTCCGCTTACCAACCCTCTGAATCAGAGAGGTCGGGGGGGGGGGGGGGGGGTTGCCTTAATCGATATCCACGTCTTTGTGCCAGGGGATACAGTTGGGTTAACTCGCT
>NW_019943139.1:216536-218722 GCF_002910315.2 Salvelinus sp. IW2-2015
TTACACTGCCTTCTACTGGGGCAACAGAACGCAAGCTTTAGCTTGTCAGCTCTGGGATTCGATCCAGCAGCTTTCGGTTACTGCCCAACGCTCTTACAACACGCGAGTATCTGGGGTGGAGAGAGAGAAAAGGAAAGATGCACCACCACACACTACCATTCATATACCACATTACATACCAACAACAGTCTATATACCACTATTACATACACCAACTAACATCTATTATACCACTATTACAGACCACCATCTATATACCACATTTACATTACTCACCATCTATATACCACTATTACACCACCACAACTAACATCTAACTCAGCAAAAAAAAGAAACGTCCTCTCACTGCTAACTGCGTTTATTTTCAGCAAACTTAACATGTGAAATATTTGTGTGAACATAACAAGATTCAACAACTGAGACATAAAACTGAACAAGTTCCACAGACAATGTGACAAACAGAAATGTATAATGTGTCCTGAACAAAGGGGGGTCAAAATCAAAAGTAACTGTCAGTATCTGTGTATTAAGTGCAGCTGCATTAATACTGCATGCATCTCCTCATCATGGACTGCACCAGATTTGCCAGTATTCTTGCTGTAATATGTTACCCCACTCTTCCACCAAGGCACCTACAAGTTCCTGGAACATTTCTGGGGGAATGGTCCTTGCCCTCACCCTCCGATCCACAGTACCAACGCTCAATGGGATTGAGATCCGGGCTCTTCGCTGGCCATGCAGAACATTGAACATTCCTGTCTTGCAGGAAATCACGCACAGAATGAAGCAGTATGGCCGGTGCATTGTCATGCTGGGCGAGGGTCATGTCAGGATGAGCCTGCAGGAAGGGTGAGCCACATGAGGGTGGAGGATGTCTTCCCTGTAACGCACAGCGTTGAGATTGCCTGCAATGACAAAAAGCTCAGTCCGATGATGCTGTGACACACCGTCCCAGACCATGACGGACCCTCCACCTCCAAATCGATCCCGCTCCAGAGTACAGGCCTCAGTGTAACGCTCATTCCTTCATTGATAAACGCAAATCCGACCATCACCCCTGGTGAGACAAAACCGCGACTCATCAGTGAAGAGCACTTTTTGCCAGTCCTGTCTGGTCCAGCGACGGTGGGTTTGTGCCCACAGGCGACGTTGTTGCCGGTGATGTCTGGTCAGGACCTGCCTTACAACAGGCCTACAAGCCATCAGTCCAGCCTCTCTCAGCCTATTGCGGACAGTCTGAGCACTGATGGAGGGATTGTGTGTCCCTGGTGTAACTCGGGCAGTTGTTGTTGCCATCCTGCACCTGTCCAGGGGGGGTGTTGTTCGGATGTACCGATGCTGTGCAGGTGTTGTTACACGTGGTCTGCCACTGCGAGGACGATCAGCTGTCCGTCCTGTCTCCCTGTAGCGCTGTCTTAGGCGTCTCACAGTACGGACATTGCAAATTATTGCCCTGGCCACATCTGCAGTCCTCACGCCTCCTTGCATCATGCCTAAGGCACGTTCATGCAGATGAGCAGGGACCCTGGGCATCTTTCTTTTGGTGTTTTTCAGAGTCAGTAGAGTCAGTTAGTGTCCTATGTTTTCATAACTATGACCTTAATTGCCTACCGTCTGTGAGCTGTTAGTGTCTTAACGACCGTTCCACAGGTGCATGTTCATTAATGGTTTATGGTTCATTGAACAAGCATTTGAAACCGTGTTTAAACCATTTACAATGAGGATCTGTGAAGTTATTTGGATTTTTACAAATTATCTTTGAAAGACAGGGTCCTGAAAAAGGGACGTTTCTTTTTTTTTGCTGAGTTTAGAATAAATCTATAGAAATAATATGAGAACAATAGGAGGAACCTCTCAGGAGGGAAAATAAGTTCCGTAATGAAACTATGACTCCATCGGGTTGGGTTAAATGCATTACACACTTTTCGGGTTGAATGCGTTCAGTTGTGCAATTGACTAGGTATCCCCTTTCCCTTTCCATAGTGTTATGATAAATATGTCCACTAACTCCAATCGTCCACTAGATGGTAATATAAGAAAGGAAAATGTTTCATAATGCTTTTTAAAATGGTCCATGGATGTTCCGTGGCAACAGAGAACACAACAATAGCCTCCTCTCCCATCTTTCACTCTCTCTCACTCTCTCTCGCTCTCTCTCACTCACTCTCTCCCTCTCTCTCTCCCCC
>NW_019943139.1:218747-225703 GCF_002910315.2 Salvelinus sp. IW2-2015
ATCTTTCACTCTCTCTCTCTCTCTCTCTCTCTCTCTCTCCTCTCTCTCTCTCTCTCTCTCTCTCTTCTCTCTTCTTCTCTCTCTCTCTCTCTCTCTCTCTCTCTCTCTCTCTCTCTCTCTCACTACTACCTCTACTCTCTCTCACTCACTCTTCACTCTCCCTCACGCCTCTCTCATCTCTCTCTCTCTCTCTCTCTCCCCATTTCTCTCGCGTCACCTCTCTGCATCTCTCTCTGCTATCTCTACTGCGTCTCTTACTCAAATCAATCTAAAGGGGAATCCTTCCATTAAGGAGTGGTTGTTAGAATTAACGCTCCTTTCTCGGGTATTCGGCAATAGTTAGTGAGTAATCATCCTAATTCTGCTCTCTCATTAATTATTGGTGTTTTACCGTGGTACACTGGGATGGTTTTGCAGAATCTCATGCAGTCTCAATTTAGTATTGGATACCCTTTTGGTGTTCTCACCATCATCTCTGATTTGAGTGCGTGAGCATAACCCGTCCACACATCACTCCCACAACACCACATAACAAGAAGGCCCAATTTTCTTAACTGATTCACAATTATTGTCTATGACACTATCCTAATCCATGTGCCACTGAGCTGTAGAAGGTTGAAGCGTATGCGAGTCTGAGCAACCGCTTTTTCATACCACAATCTCTCCCAGAGTATATAGGCTTGCAAAAAGACTTCTACGCAATTTATCTTGATACTGGCACAACCCAGTAGTGAAGGCCGCGGCGGTACATAAGCTAGACAACCTTGTAGGAGCATCCAGTATAAATCTATCTAGACTATCCCTGTTTCCCTATCCCAGTACGCGAACTAATCCAGCTACTAAACGCTAGCACAACAGGCAAAGCCTTGATAATTCACAGATTCACACTCACTAAGATACATGCACCATCTAGACCATCTCGTAAAAACAGCTTAAGGCGTCAGTCGCTATAGATGCGCTTGTTCTGTTCCCGCTCCGCGTCCACCTATCTTCATTACACAGAAGATCGCTATGTGCAGCTTTGCAAACTCCGCTAAACCACTTTAACACCAACCTATACAAAGAGTTGTACGTATCGTCTCGAGTGACTTCGCTGAAAGCGGCACACTTCGACAGATCAAAGGTGAAACATGCACAAGGATACAAAGCGCTTGCATCCAAATGTGCTTATGCAATTGATACAGCAACCAATGCCGACTAAAATATCATTAGCTCTTCATTATGAAAACTCGATGCTACGCATGACTGTCATTATAAAATGAGGACAATTAGTAAGCTATAAGGTCACTATATCTATCACTGATAATATTCAACTACAATTGAATGTTCAATAAATGGAAATGTATAATGTTTTCTACTCACTATGTGTCTGGTGGCTACTTGTCCTTAGATTAGTCAACAGAACATGTTGATTCAATCATATGCTGTGACGTCGCCTACACCTATGGCTCGCGCACATGAATGTATCCATGAATCACCACGGGATGATTCTCAGTGTTGACAATTTCAGTATTGGAAGCGTTAGAATCAGGGGCCCGAAAAGTCTGAGATCAACCTTGGTATCGGAACCCAACAATTTACTACTAAATTTTCCTAAGGAGCCATATCCAGTGAGGCGGAAGAGCAACGAAAAGTAGTGCTGTACACATATCAGTACATCTTAAATGTACATCAATGTGAGAACACATGATTCACCTACCAACGGAAGTGTACAATTGATAGGGTACATAAGTGTCTCAAAATCAATGTCATTATTGTTGTCTCAGACCCACTTATTCCTTACCTGCTCAAATTCTTAAACTCCATTATAAAATTTTCTCTGAGTCGTGTAATACACAATATATATGTTCAAGCAGACCAAGTCATGTAGCTCCCTGTGCCCAAGAACCACTATATAGCAAGGTCGACTATACCCAGTGCCCATTATGTGCTGTATTATGACTCATAGCTTACAACCCGACAATACGCATAAAAACACTCAACTCTTAGTCAATGTGAAAGTGCTGTATCAATGTATGTCACAATGGGTCTATGGGTGTCATGTTGTTAGTCTTACATAAATCAACAATCACACCAATGAACATTGATCCCAGAAACTCCGAGTGTATTACACATACCCCCATAGAACCAACCATGTAGAGCATAGCTACCTCACAAAATTGCGTGCTACCTCCACATAATTGTACATCTGCCCATTTTAATGCACACTCTTCCTTACACTGCTCTCTTTCACTACATCATAGTCATAAATCTATGTGGCGACCTCAGCCGAAGAGTCTGACTTGACAAATATCATTGGCCCAAGAACCAAAAAGCTTATTAGAGAGAATAAATGTTACAAGTTTATTATAAAGCACCAAGAATATCACGTGACACTTCAATCGAAGAATAATCCACAGACACTAGAATTACAAACACCCAAATATCCTAGTGCCTTCCGAGTCCATAGCGAGCGTAAGCTCACCTCCTTCAAACAGCAGCTGGATCGCACCAAGTATGTCTCCACCCATAAAATGACTAGCCCTATGTTAAATCTAAAAGCATTAAGAGTTAACCGATGAAATATCAATCTACATTATTGCGAACGTGTGAGCTAAGAGCACCTCATCTAAACAAGAGAACAAGCGATCCATGTTGCTCTCACCCATGCCCCTCCTGTAGCTCTTCGCAAGTACTAGGCAGTTCCACTGAATCTAATTCAACGTGCGGTCCGTGAAATAAAAACGTGCACAGATGACAATGTCGACATCGCTACCAGATACACCCAACAGGTTACTCCCATAGTAAAAGTTTAGCACATGATGGACAAAATCTAGACGAGGGTGTGGCGATAGGCTCCTGCCACCGACCATGAGTAGGAGCAGACCGCGCCATGCCACAAAAACCTTATTGAGCGTGCCTTCCCCGTACCCAAAATAATGCAGGGTGTGTCCACCCAAGCTCACGCACCCCAAAAGAAGTTGAGTGACACGCATGCTAAGTGCACGACTAGACATGACAACAACCGTCAAAATAACACCCCTAGAGAACACTATGGTGTTATTCCGGATATGCAACAAAGGAGCGTATTGCAACAAATCTATCATCATGGTTGGGACATACTGTCAGCAGAATGCCCCTCAGAACGCTAGGTTGCACCTGAAGCACACCCCCCCATTTTTAGTCCCAAATTCGTAAGACCATGCCTTTGCGATGGAGCATGTTCTAGTGGAGTAGTCAACAGTAACGCTAGTATAGAACAGTATCTTCTCTCTGACATGCTCGCAGCACCAGCAGACATCTTGGTAGGTCACCGCCAAACAATTATACTGAAAATTGTGAATCAACCTACAGAAAGAGAAACTAAACGCTATATCTCAAGCCATGCACAATGCCCAGACAGTTCTGATGAGTGGAACTATATTGGGCAATATGTTGCGAGAAATGTTCATTCTGTATGCCTATGCTTTATACACCGCTTTCCGAGCGGTGATGTACAACTGTAGCTAAGAATACCGCTCTAGTGTTAACCACTTCCATAGAACTGGGAGTCCATCAATGATCCGCCTCCCTACTACCACCCACTATACAGTGTATCGAACAAATCTCCGTGATCTAAGATTCCCTGCATCTTCGACCTATCGCGCGCGTTGTTATCTGCACATAAAAAGAGCTTGCCCCTGTCCTTACTACATTGCCGCACCGCTCGCCGCCGTAACCTAACAATTTCTCCAAGACTCGAAGAGCGAAGCAACGTACACCTAGGCGGATGTCATAGCCATGGCCGCCAGTCTTTACCATCCACCTGGGGCCACGAGCCAGCTCTGGCATACTAACTCGGCGACACATTCCATGACCTACCTGATTATGTGATTTACAACTTGGCCTGGGTATTAGCATACTTACAAGATGAGGCAGAGGGGTGCTTTGCCTAAAAATTGTCAATAAGCCTCTTCTATGGACAAATGTCCATGCGTGAATTTTCACAATGGCTAGTCTACCTAGAGAGTTCTTCGCCTATATCTGTCCACTACTTGGACAGTACAGCGCCATTGGTCCAAATTCAGCCTCTTTGGCAAAAGATGGCTGGCTTGAAAAACCCTTGGCTACAGTTGAAAAACACAACACTCCTTTTATTGATGGATATAATGTAACTCGGAGCCAGGAAATCGCGAAACCATCTCTCTTGAAAGTCAACACTCTGTTGGCAAGAGTTTGCGTTCTATAAATTGTGGGTGGGGCTGATATGGTTTTGCGATCACTGTGGTAACGTGACAATGCTGTGCCACTTGTCCCCTATACTGGTGCTGCTGGCAACAAGGTGACACTTGTCCGGCCGTGGCTGTGACACTGTCCTCTGAAGTCTCTCTCCCTGCTCTTCCCTTTCACTACCTCAACTGACTCAGTCTGTCTCCTAGAAAAAAATAATAGGTTTGCCGTACTCCTAACTTACCGTACCCTAAAACTACACAATTAATCACAACAGCAATACCATTGCCGTAAACAAATCTTAGTTTAGTCACCAGTTAAGTTGAGAGTGGGGGTATCCATGGCATTTTCCAATTATGTCCCTATTTTACAAGTCAAAAAAATGAGAAACTTTCATAATGTTGCCAAACAAGACCAACAAACTTACCTAGAGACTCCCTGTCTGCCAGTCTGTCCCTGCATATCTGTCCCCAGCTCTGCTGTCTGTGTGCCATCTGTTGCCCTCTTGCCAATGACATCATTGTGAAACATTTCCATTAGCATTTCACTTCTTTCTTATGAACATTTTATCAAACTAGTCTTTGAGATATTAGGATACTAGATTTCTACTATGCGTTTGTGTTACTGACAAATACTCTTGATGTCGTCTTCTTCTAAATGTTCGCCATTTTTTCTACCTGGCTGGCTGGCTGCGCTAGCTGCACACACACACATTTACACAACACATGCTGCAACTTTTTAATTTAAATAGTTTGTTTCATATTGCTAGCCCGTCAAGCAACAGCTATATTTCCTTATATATACCAGCTTGCTGGCGCTTTCGCCCAAGTCCATTAAACTCCTAGAATCATTTACACAATGTCATTAATGTGATAACCCGAGATTATAATTAAGCATAAAATATATGACAAGCTTCCCCCCACCCTAGCCCCTTCTCCCTGTTCTATTACAGCTATGCACTCATGCTACTCATACTATATTATTAAAGAACATTTAAGAATAGATCAGGTATTCTTGTATTCTGACATTATCAACATTTGCGTATTTCCAGATTAAATACCGCCTAAATACCCTTATCAATCAGCTACATATTACCCTCAATTACCGTCGACGTAACCTGGTGCCCCGCACATTGACTCTGTCCGGTACCCCCTGTAATTATAGCCTCACTATTTTATTTACTGCTGCCGCTTTGATGTACTTGTTACTTTTTATTTTTCTAAACTGCTAAGTTGGCTTTAAGGTTGTACAGTAAGTAAGCATTTCACTCTAACAATCTGTTGTATTCGGGCGCAGTGACAAAAAAAATGTGATTTTTGATTTGATTGCATTGGTTGGGAAAAAGGCTTACAAAGCGTTAACGTACGACACCTGTTTTATCGGCACGTGACAAGTAACATTATTTATTTTCTCCCTAGCAGCCTGTCAGAAATAATTATTTGATGTCTATCATATTTTAGATTCGACAGCTTTGAGCTAACTAATGCTCTCTCAATTCAATTAAAGGGGAATCGCTTCCTTTTAGGTGGTTGTAGAATTTAACGGCTCCTTTCTGTATTCGGATAGTTAGTGAGTATCATCCTAATTCTGCTCTCCATTAATTATTTGGTGTTTTACGTGGTACACTGGGGATGGTTTTGCAGAATTCTGCATGCAGTCTCAATTTAGTATTTGTCCCATTTTGTGAATTCTTGGTTGGTGAGCAGACCCCACACCTCACAACCATATAGGGCAATGGGTTCTATAACTGATTCAAGTATTTTTAGACATATCCTAATTGCGATGTTGAATTGCATGCTAGCAGATATCCARAGACGTCCAGTTATTGGCTTGCAAAATGACTTCTAATTTACTTTGATACAGGACACAGTGTGAAGGGCGTTCCTAGCTAGAACCTTGTTAGGAGCATCGATAAATCTCTGAGCTCTTTCCCATAACTATCGTTATTAACGTCGCACTTGATAATGCTCGTCATCTACATGCCTCAGACCACTCGTAAAACAGCTAAGTGCGTCCGTCGTTAGATGCTTTTTTTTGTTGCCCTCCCGCGTCACCTTTATACACAGAAGATCTCCGCTAAACATAGAATCACATGAGTTATCGTCTCTCGGTGACTGCTGATAACTTCAGAACAAAGTTGACTGCAGATACAAAGTTGCTAATGTCTTTGCAATTGATACAAACAAGCGACTAAATTCATGCTTCATATGAAAATCGAAATGACTGCATTAAAATATGAATATAGTAGGCTATAGGCCTATTTCAATAATATTCAAATACATTTAATGTTCAATAAATGGAATTATATTTTTGCTACTTGTGGGCTACTGTCTGTAATTTGTCACAACATATCTCATGATGTGTAGCCTAACATGCTCGCAATGATGTACAACAACGGTGATTTAGTGCATTTTTATTGGGAAGGCGTTAGAATCAGGGGCGAAAATCTGAGATCAACCTTGGAGGGGACAATTACATTAAATTTTCTCAAGAGCAATTCCTGAGGGGGACACCAAAAGTAGTGCTGTAACACATAGCATACGTTGTTAAATGTATATTGAGGAACCATAATTCCTACAACTGGATAATTGATAGGTACAGTAGTTAACTGAAGGGTTTTCCCAACTTGTTCAAATGTTTAAATCATTATAATTCTACTACTAATAATAGTTATAGCAGTGCTCCTTACCAGTCCAGTATGTATGCAGGTATTCGTACTTACAACCAACAATATCAAGAAAGGTCAGTAGGTGACAATGGTACTGTAC
>NW_019943140.1:0-3611 GCF_002910315.2 Salvelinus sp. IW2-2015
TACCTGTACTGACCTGCCTTCTGGATTGATAGCGAGGTGAAACAGCAGTGGCTCGGTGTTTGTTGTCCTTGATGATCTATTTTCGCCTTCCTGTAACATCGGTGGTGTAGGTGTCCTGGAGGGCAGGAGTTTGCCCACCGTGATGCGTTGTTGCAGACCTCACTACCCTCTGGAGAGCCTTCGTTGTGGTGGAAGCAGTTGCCGTACCAGCGGTGATACACCGACAGGATGCTCTCATTGTGCATCTGTAAAAGTTTGTAGTGTTTTCGGTACAAGCCAAATTTCTTCGCCCCTGAGTTTGAGAGGCAACTGCGCGCCTTCTTCAACGCTGTCTGTGTTTCAGTTACATCAAAGCGGGGACCGAGAGACTGAAAAACAGCTTCTATCTCAAGGCCATCAGACTGTTAAACAGCCATCACTAACATTGAGTGGCTGCTGCCAACATACTGACTCATCTCTAGCCACTTTAATAATGGAAAAAAAGGCTGTAATAAATGTATCACTAGCCACTTTAAACAATGCCACTTTATATAATGTTTACACACCCTACATTACTCATCTCATGTGTATATACCGTACTCTATCTTGCCTATGCCGTTCGGCCATCGCTCACTCTTATATTTTTATATACATATTCTTATTCATTCCTTTACACTTGTGTGTATAAGGTAGTTGTTGTGAAATTGTTAGGTTAGATTACTTGTTAGATATTACTGCAATGGTCGGAACTAGAAGCACAAGCATTTCGCTACACTCGCATYAACATCTGCTAACCRTGTGTACGTGACCAATAACATCTGCTAACCGTGTGTACGTGACAGTCTATCTTCCTCCTATCACACAGTCTCCTATTTGTGGTTTGATCTGAAAACATTGGGTAGATGAATTCAAGATAGCCAGTCTGTTTTTGCCATCATGCCACCTCCTTGTCATGCCATGCTTGTCATATTTGGGTTGACAATGCCAATGGAGTTGGTGAGAACACAAACAAGACMTGGGACCAAGCTAAAAGCCATATGGTAGATGGCTAGATGATGCCCACTGGGTATCACATCTAATTTCCCCTTTTCTGTGCCCTGCACTCACTCAACAAGCCTTCACGGCTGACCCTAGCCTGGAAGCCCTCACAGCTGACCCTAGCCTGGAAACCCTCACGGCTGACCCTAGCGGTGGAAACGCCTCACAGCTGTCCCTAGCCCGGAAACCCCACGGAATGACCTTTTGCTTTTTTTAGCCTGGAAGCCTCACAGCTGACCCTAGCCTGGAAGCCCACAGCATGACCCTAGCCTGGAAACCTCACGGCTGACCCTAGCCTGGAAGCCCTAAGCACCGCTGACCCTCAGCCTGGAAACCCTCACAGCTGAGCCTTTGAAACCTCACCCAGCTGACCTAGCCTGGATAACCCTCACAGCTGAACGCTAGCCTGGAAACCACTCAGGCTGACCCTAGCCTGGGAAGCCCCTCACACTGTGACCTAGCCTGGAAGCCCTCACAGCTGACCCTAGCCTGGAAACCCTACACGGCTGACCCTAGCCTGGAAGCCCTACAGCTGAACCCTAGCCTGGAAACCCTCACAGCCTGGACAGCCTTAGCCTGGAAACCCTCACTAGCTGACCCTAAGCCTGGAAACCCTCACAGCTGTGCACCCTAGCCTGGAAGCCCTCACGCTGACTCCTAGCCTGGAAGCCCTCACAGCTGAACCCTAGGCCTGAACACCCCAACACGCTGACGCCTAGCCCTGAAGCCCTCACAGCTGAACCTAGCCTGGAAGCCCTCACAGCTGACCCTAGGCCTGGAAACCCTCACAGCTGACCCTAGCCTGGAAGCCCTCACAGCTGACCCTAGCCTGGAAGCCCTCACAGCTGACCCTAGGCCTGGAAACCCTCACAGCTGACCCTAGCCTGGAAGTCCTCACAGCTGACCCTAACATAGAAGCTTTTCAGGTCTAGAAGTGCCTACCCTACATCACACTGTTCATTGATTCTCCAGTCCTCCTGCCATGGGGATTCTGCAATGAGGCCAGTCTTGAGGGGGCAGATGAGGCCTGTGCATGTGTGTGGCTACATTAGTCATTGTCAATATTGGAAATCCTTATTTGCTTTGCTGAATGGATACTGTGCTGTTGCCTGATCCAACAGACTGGCTACTGGCTGATCCAACAGACTGGCGACTACCTGATCCAACAGACTGGCTACTGGCTGATCCAACAGACTGGCTACTGGCTGATCCAACAGACTGGCTACTGGCTGATCCAACAGACTGGCTACTGGCTACTGCCTGATCCAACAGACTGGCTACTGGTGCCACTGACTGCTACTGCGATCAACAGACCTGGCTACTGCCTGATCCAACAGACTGGCCTTACTGGCTGACAACAGACTGGCTACTCGCCTGAATCCCAACAGACCTGCTACTGCTGATCAAAACAGACTGGCGTACTGGCTGATCCAACAGACCTGCTGCTGCCTGTCCAACAGACTGGCCTACTGGCTAATCAACGGACTGGCTTACTGCCTGAATCCAACAGACTGGCTCACTGGCTGATCCTCAACAGACTGGCTACTGGCTGATCAACAGGACTGGCTACTGCTGATGCCAACAGACTGTTTACTTGGCTGATCCAACAGACTGGCTACTGGCTGATCAACCAGACTGGCTATGGCCTGATCCAACAGACCGGCTTACTGGTGATCCAACAGACTGGCACTGCCTGATCCACAGACCTGGCTACTGGGCTGATCACAGACTGGCGACTACCTGATCCAACAGACTGGCTACTGAGCTGAATCCACACAGACCTGGCTACTTGGCTGATCCCACAGACCTGGGCTACTGGCTGATCCCCAACAGACACTGGCTACTGCCCTGACCTCCAACAGACCTGGCTTACTGGAATGATCCAACAGACTGGCTACTGCCGATCCAACAGACTGGACTACTGGCTGATGCCAACAGACTCGGCTACTTGCCTGATCCAACAGCCTGGCTACTGGTGATCAAACGACTGGCTACTGGCTGATCCAACAACTGCGCTACTGCCTGTCCAACAGACTGGCTACTGGCTAATCCACGGACTGGCTACTGAACTGATCCAACAGACTCGGCTACTGGCTGACTTCCAACAGACTGGCTACTGGCTGAAGCAACAGGACTGGGCTACTGGCCTGATCCAACAGACTGGCTACTGGCTGATCCAACAGACCTGGCTACTGGCTTGATCCAACAGACTGGCTACTGGCTGATCCAACAGGACGGCTACTTGCTGATCCAACAGACTGGCTCTGCTGATCCAACAGACTGGCTACTATTGGCTGATCCAACAGACCTGCTACGTGCTGATCCAACAGACTGGCTACTGCCTGATCCAACAGACTGGCTACTGCTGATCCAACAGACTGGCTACTGCCTGATGCCCAACAGACTGGCTACTGCCTGATTCCAAGATGGCTACTGCCTTGATCCAACAGACTGGCTATCTGGCTGATCCAACAGACTGGCTTACTGGCTGACCAACCAGACTGGCTACTGGCTGATCCAACAGACTGGCTGATCCAACAGCTGGCTACTGCCTGATCCAACAGACTGGCTCCTTGCTGATCCAACGACTGCTA
>NW_019943140.1:3636-10208 GCF_002910315.2 Salvelinus sp. IW2-2015
CTCCCCAAGCGGCGTCTGAGCCATTCCGTCTCCCCAGCGCCCGTCTGAGCCATCCGTCTCCCCAGCCGCCGTCTGAGCCTCCGTCTCCCCAGCGCCGTCTGAAGCCATCCGTCTCCCCAGCGCCGTCTGACCATCCGTCTGTCGCGAGCCCATTAGGCCGCCCCGTCTGTCCGAGCCGTCAGAGCGTTACGTCAGGCTTCAGGGATGCCGCTAGAGCCATTCGTCCGTCTCCAGGATCTGCCAGAGCCGCCAAACCGAGACAGGATCTGCAGAGCCCGCCAGACCAGACTGGATCTGAGAGCCGCCAACCAGACAGGACTGCATGAGCCGCCACCAGACAGGAATCTGCAGAGCCGCCACCAGAACAGGATCTGCCAGATGCAGCCAACCAGACAGGATCTGCAAGAGCCGTCAGCGAGCCATGAGCGTCCGAGCGTCAGCCAGCCAGAGCGTCCAGAGCCGTGCAGCCAGCCCTGAGCGTCCAGAGGCCGTCCAGCCAGCCATGAGCGTCCAGCAGCCGTCAGCCAGCCATTGAGCGTCCAGAGCCTGTCAGCCAGTCCATGAGCTGCCCCTCAGCCCAGAGCGGCCCATTTATCAATGAAACTGCCCTCCAGTCCGAGCTGTCTCTCTGTCCGGAGCTGCCCTCTCAGCTCCGAGTGCCCCTCTATCCTGAGCTATCCTCTTTCTTAATTCCAAATAACCCCCCTAAAAAAAACCCTCGTCTGCTGTGCTATCTCTGTCTGAGCTACTTATCCCGGTGGCTGCCCTTCGTCCCCGTGCTGCCCCTTATATTTAAGGTTACCAGTTAAAATAAGTGGGGGTGTAAGATGAGGGTGGTCATTCTAAGGGGGAGACGTTAAGGCTGGGATTGACTATGGTGGGGTGGGGACCTCGCCCAGAGCCTGAGCACCACGGTGGTCAGATGGGCCACCCAGAAACCTCCCCTAGACTTTGTGCTGGTGCGCCCGGGAGTCGCACCTTGAGGGGGGGTTATGTCCACGTTCGCTGAACCTGTTTTCTGTATGTTGTGTATGTGTTAGTTTTGTCAGGACGTGAGTTTGGGTGGGCAGTCCTATGTTCTGTATTCTATTTGTTGGATTAAAAGGTGACCTGATATGGCTGCTCAATTAGAGGCAGGTGGTTGCCATATTCTCTGAATTGGAGAGTCCAATGAAAGGTAGGTGTGTTTCCATCACTGTTTGTTGTGGGTGGTTGTCCCCTGTGTCAGTGTCTGTCTATGTTGCACTCATACGGGACTGGTGTTCGGTTGTTTGTTCAATTTGGTTCGTTGGGTTTTAGTAGTCATGTTACCCTGTTCGTGCGTTCCTTCGTGTTAACATTAAAGTCTACGGTCCCAGGGTCTGTCTACATCTGTTTGTTGTTTTGTTTAGTCATATATCAAGTTGTTTCGTTTTCGCGGTACTTCGTCTGTTTTGTTTATATAAATTATCATTCTTTATCAACCCGTGCGCCTTGGTCGAATCAACTACTCTCCTCTTCGTATGAAGACGGAGAGGAACACCGTTACACCTCCCCACCCTCGCTTTCGGAAAAAGGACTGACACGACCCATTTTATTGCTCCCAGCTATAGATAGGAAACTAAAACAGGCAGTGCACGTGGCTCAAGTGTGTTTCAACGGGCTGGTCCGACAATCGGATTTCATGCGCTTCGAAGATGCTTTTGCATCAACGTGGACTGGATATGTTCCGCCATAGCGTTACGACAATAACATTGATGAATACGCTGATTCGGAGCGAATTGTATTAGGCAAGTGCATCAGTGAGTTTGTTACTCACAGCGCCTATTAAAACATTCCCAACCAGAAACATGTGGATTGATGGGCAGCATTCAAACATGGTCTCACTCGGGAAACGTCATCAAGAGTTGGTATCAAGCCACCTGGCTTCTTCACGCATCGAGCAGAACGCAGAAAACAAATATCTCTCTGGTAAGAGAAGGGCGGGGTGTATTGCCTTATGATTAACGAACTGTGGTGTGACAATAAAAACATACAGAACTCAAAGTCCTTTTTGTTCACAACTGATTAGAATTCCTTACAATCAGAATGCCGACGCATTATGCTACAAGAGAATTCCTCCTTCGATCATTCAATCACAGCGTGTATATTCCCCAAGGCAGACACACGTCAAGGCTGAACCGACTTCCTTTGACTCTATGTAAACTGGAAAACCAACATATCCTGCGCTGCATTTCATTGTAGCTGGACCAGTGTTGAACAAACTTGAGTCGTGGTCAGCTTTTCCGAAAGAGGGTTGGGGGAGGGCCTTGATATGCATTGCGGTAAGTTAGGAAGAATATCCCAAGTCTGCTGTTCCCACATGCTTCAGACGAAGGCCACCATTGTTCCTGTTCGCAAGAAAGCCGAAGGTAACTGGAAATAGAATGACTATTGCCCCGAAAAAAAAACAAAAAAAAAGGAAAAAAAGTAAAAAAAAAAATATCAAAAAAAAAAAAAAGTGGAGCGGCACCACTGTCAGTCATGCATGTAAGTGCTTTGAGAGACTAGCTCACAGGACCATAATCACCTCACCCTACCTGACACCGCTAGGACCCACTCCAAATTTGCTCTTACCTCCCCAATAGGTCACATAACACGATGCAGATACCATCCAACTGCCACACTGCCACTAAACTCCATGCTGGACAAGAAGGAATACATATGTAAAGAATGCTGTTCATCGAAATACAGCTTCAGCATTCCAACAACGCATAGTACCAAACTCGGTCATTAAGCCGAGACCGGCGGGTCTTGTTACCCCGCCCTGTGCAGCTGGGGTCCTGGACTTCCATGGCACGGCCCGCCCAGAAGGTGGTGAAGAGGTAGTATAACAACATCTCCCACCCCGCTGATCCTCAACATGGGGCACCACAAGGGTGACGTCTCAAGCCCATCTCCTGTACTCCCTGTTCACCCGATGACTGCGTGGCCATGCACGCCTCCAACTCAATCATCAGTTGCAGACGACCTACAGTCGGTAGGCTGAATTACCAAACAACTAGACGAGACGCCATACAGGGAGGAGGTTGAGGCACTGCGGGAGTGTGGTGTCAGGAAAATAACCTCACACTCGATGTCAACAAAAAAAGGAGAATGTAATCGGTGGACTTCCGGAAACAGCAGAGCGGGAGCAGCCGCCTATCCCACATTGACGGGATCAGGAGCGGAGAAGGGTGGAATAGTTTTAAAGTGTCCTATGGCGTACACATTACGGACAAACTGAAATGGTTCCCCCACACAGACAGGCGGTTGTGAAGAAGGGCAGCAGTGCCTCTTCAACCTCAGGAGGCTGAAGAAATTCGGCTTGTCACCTGAAAAATACGTCACAAACTTTTACAGATGCAGCAATCGAAGAGCATCCTGTCGGGATGTATCACCGCCTGGTAACGGCAACTGCTCACCCACGAACCGCAAGGCCTCCAGAGGTAGGAGGGTCTGCAGCGACGCATCAAAACAGGGGGCGAAACACCCTGCCCTCCAGGACACTACACCACCCGATGTCAAGGAAGGCAACAAGATCATAAGGATAACAACCACCGAGCTCACTGCCTGTTCACCGCTATCATCCAGAAGGGTTGAGCCAGTACAGGTGATCAAAAGCGTGGACCGAGAGGACTGACAAAACAGCCTTCTAGTCTCAAGGCCATCAGACTGTTAAACAGCCATCATACAATTGAGTGGCTGGCCAACATACTGATCATCTCTAGCCACTTTAATAAATGGGAAAAAAGGCTGTAATAAATCTGTATCACTGCCACTTTAAACAATGCCAACTTTAATAATGTTACACACCCTACCAATTACTCATCTGATGTGTATTATACCCTGTACTCTATCTTGCCTATGGCCGTTCGGCCAATCGCTCACTCCTATATTTATTTTATACATATCTTATTCATTCCTTTACACTTGTGTGTAATAAGGTAGTTGTTTGTGAAATTGTTAGGTTTAGATTAGCTTGTTAGATTATTACTGCATGGTCGGAACTAGAAGCACAAAGATTTTGTACAACCTCGATTAACATTCTGCTAACCATGTGTTACGTGACATAACATCTGCTTAACCGTGTGTGAGTGACAGTCTATCTTCCACTCCCATCTACACGTCCTCCTATTTGTGGTTTGATCTGAAATACAATTGGGTAGATGAATCAAGATAGCCAGTCTGTT
Source organism: Salvelinus sp. IW2-2015 (assembly GCF_002910315.2). NCBI lineage: Eukaryota > Metazoa > Chordata > Actinopteri > Salmoniformes > Salmonidae > Salvelinus > Salvelinus sp. IW2-2015. The sequence goes on from NW_019943140.1 coordinate 7,827, forward strand.
TTTGGCCATCATGCCCCACCTCCTTGTCATGCCATGCTTGTCATTATTTGGTTTGATCATGCCAATTGGAGTTGGGTGAGCCAAACAAGACTGGGACAGGCTAAAAGCATTATGGTAGATGGCTAGACTGATGCCCACTGGGTATCACATCTAATCTTCCCGCTTTTCTGTGCCCTGCACTCACTCCACAAGCTTCAACGCGCTATCCCTAGCTGGGAAACCTCACAGCTGACCCTAGCCTGGAAGCCCTCAGCAGCTGAACGCCTAAGCCTGGAAACCCTCACGGCTGACCCCTAGCGTGGAAACGCCTCACAGCTGTCCCTAGCCCGGAAACCTCCAACGGAATGACCTTTTGCTTTTTTTTAGCCGGAAGCCTCACAGCTGACCCTACGCCTGGAAGCCCCAGCATGACCCCTAGCCATGGAAACCTACGGCTGACCCTAGCCTGGGAAGCCCTCAGCTGACCCTCAGCCTGGAAACCCTCCACAGCTGAGCCTTTGAAACCTCACCCAGCTGATCCTAGCCTGGATAACCCTCACAGCTGAACGCTAGCCTGCGAAACCACTCACGGCTGACCGCTAGCTGGGAAGCCCCTCACACCTGTGACCCTAGCCTTGGAAGCCCTCACAGCTGACCCTAGCCTGGGAAACCCTGCACGCTGACCCTAGCCTGGCAAGCCCTACCAGCTGACACCCTAAACTCAGCGCCTAGCCGGAAACCCTCACAGGCTGGAAGCTCTAGCCTGCAACCCTCACAGGCTGACCCTACCTGGAAAGCTCCACTCCACAGCTAAGGACCTAGCCTGGAAGCCTCACAGCTGACCCTAGGCCTGGAACACCCTCACACGCTGACTCCTAGCCCTGAAAGCCCTCACAGCTGAACGCTAGCCTGGAAGCCTCACGCTTGAACCCTAGGCCTGGAAACCACACGGCTGACCTAGCTGGAAAGCCCTCACAGCTGACCTAGGGCCTGAAACCCTTCACAGCTGACCCTAGCCTGGAAGCCCTACAGTCTGACTCTAGCCTGTGAAGCCCTCACAGCTGACCCTAGGCCTGGAAACCCTCACAGCTGACCGCTAGCCCGGATAGTCCTCACAGCTGACCCTAAACATAGAAGCTTTCAGGTCTGAAGTGCCTACCCTAATCACAGTGTTCATTGACTTCTCCAGTCCTCCTGCCATGGGATGCTCTCAATCGAGGCCAGTCTTGACGGGGGCAGATGAGGCCTGTGCATGGTGTGGCTACATTAGTCATTTGTCAATATTGGAATCCTTATTTGCTTTTGGCTGGATGGATACTGTGGCTGTTGCCTGATCCAACCAAGCTGGCTACTGGCTGGATCCAACAACTGGGACTACCTGACCAACAGACTGGCTACTGGCTGATGCAACAGACTGGCTTTACTGGCTGATGCCAACAGACTGGCTACTGGGCATGATCCAACAGACTGGCGGCTTGCCACTGCTGGCTCACGAGCTATGGGTGATCCAACAGACCTGGCTACTGCCTGATCCAACAGACTGGCTTACTGGCTGACAACAGACCTGGTACGCCTGATCCCAACAGACCTGGCTATGCTGAATCAAAACAGACTGGCGTACTGGCTGATCCACAACTGGCTACTGCTGATCCAACAGACTGGCCTACTGGCTAATCAGACGGACTGGCTTACTGCCTGGAAATCCAACAGACTGGCTGCTGGCTGATCCTAACAGACCTGGCTACTGCTGATCCAAGCAGACTGGCTACTGCTGATGCCAACAGACTGGCTACTTGCATGATCCAACAGACTGGCTACTGGCTGATCCAAGAGACTGGCTACTGGCTGATGTCCAACAGACCGGCTACTGGCTGAATCCAACAGACTGGCACTGCCTGATCCAGACAGACCTGGCTACTGGCTGATCCAACAGACTGGCGACTACCTGATCCAACAGACTGGCTTACTGGCTGATCCAACAGACTGGCTACTGGCTGATCCACAGTGCTACATCCAACAGGCTGGCACTTATCCAACAGACTGGCTTACTGGTGATCCAACAGACTGGCTCTGCGGATCCAACAGCAGCTGGCTACTGGCTGATGTGCGGCAACAGACTCGGCTACTTGCCCCTGATCCAACAGACTGGCTACTGGCTGATCCAACAGACTGGCTACTGCCTGATCCAACAGACTGGCATGTAACATAAACAAACAGGTGTCTTTTGTTCTCCTACAGGTCAAACTGTTCTTTATCCAAATCAGAGAACAGGGAACAGGGAACAGGGAACAGGGAACAGAGAACAGGGAACAGGGAACAGGGAACAGGGAACAGGGAACAGGGAACAGAGAACAGAGAACAGGGAACAGAGAACAGAGAACAGGGAACAGGGAACAGGGAACA
>NW_019943140.1:12785-27785 GCF_002910315.2 Salvelinus sp. IW2-2015
CAACACACACACACACAGGATGAAGAATCACTTCGCGGACAGTATGGATCCTCTGTCGGTCCACACCCATGGACAATGGATCTTCTGTTCGGGTCTCACCACGGCGCGAGGACTAATGGAGGTCGCTCTTGTTGTGGGTCCACCACCAGGACAAGATTTGTTCGGGTTCCGACTCACCCAGACAGTAATGGATCCCTGTTCGGGTTGCCACCGACCCAGGACAATTGGATCCCAGGCCTGGCGACCCTAAAGAGCATACGGCGCCGCAGGAAGGTGGCAGATGACGGAGCGGTATTGCTGGTCAGGTCCGTAAGACCGGGGAGACGGAGACGGTCTTCTGGTGCAGAGGTTTCCCGGTAGACGGGGCAGACGGGTAGCGTCTTCTGGTCAGGTTCGGGGCAGAACGGAGCGGTCTTACTGGTCAGGCTTTCCGTAGACGGGGAAGACGGAGCGGTTCGCTTTGGTGCCAGGGTTTCCGGTAGATTCGGGGCAGGTGACGGGAGGGCGGGTGCTTTCTGGTCAGGGTTCCGTAGACCTGGGGCAGATACGAGAGGCGGCTGTCGTAGTGTCAGGTTCCGTAGACGGGGCGAAGGTGACGGATGCGGTCTCGGGTCAGGGTTCCGGTAGGGACCGGACACATCGCTCCACGCGGCTGCCCGGAGTTATACTAGCTGCGCCAATGGGGTCTCAGTCTGCTGTGAATACAATGGTAAGGACAAAAGTATGAGCAAGGGGTGTGCCTTCCAGAGAGAACATCAGAAGATTGTAGCATCCTCTGTTCATGGAAACATGGCTCATCGGGATACGATTATCAAGATCGCTAGGCAGGCCTATCTGGTTTCTCACCATCCGCGCCAACAAACCAAACATTCTCTTGTGTAAGAAAGAAGGGCGGGGGTGGTACCTTGCCTTGTGATTAACTGAGTTCGTGGTGTTGATCATTTCATAGCCTGGTATACGATCGTTTCTGTGTGTGGTAGAAGATGGACCAAAGCGGCAGCGGGTTATAGTGTGTCAGTGTCTGTTAGATAGAAGTCCAAAACTGAGACACAGGAACAAAAACAATAAAACGATGACCAACTCGAAACGAGTACGTGTTGTGGGCGACAAACACTGACAGCGGAAGACAAACACGCACAGAACCAAAGAGTGAAACCCAGGCGCTACGCTAAGTATGATTGCTCAATCAGGGGGACAGCGACGATTGAGCAGGCGTGCGCGGTCTTGATTGAGAGATGGATGACAGGCCGGAACAGCAAAACGCCCAACATAGAAAGAACACCATAGTCGTGCCAGCCCAACTCACGCGCCTGGGACCATACTAAGTAAGAGAAGAACAAAGGAAATAAAAGGTCAGAACGTGAACAATGGAACAAGCAACAGGGAACTCAAGTCTTTTGTTCACCTGACTAGAATTCCTTTTACGCGATGAGGAAATACCGAGGACGCGCAATTAATCGTACCAAGAGAATTCTTTCTTGCGATTATAGAAATCACTGTCGTGTACAGTAATGCCCTCGTTTATCGCGGGGGTTCACGTTCCGAAATGACCCGCATAAGTGAAATCCACCGGAAATAGAAAACTTTTTTTTGTTTTACAATTAGCAATCATATTACATGTATAAAATACCACGTGCTCACGTGTAGGCCGTTTCAGCCTGCTCTTCAGACTGGGCGCTGCATCTGACTGCGCTCTCTGCAGTGGGTTATTATGGTTTAGGAGATGTTCGAAATTACAAGCATAAATTTGGCCAACTTAATGTAAATTTGCCAAAGCTGTTTTCATGTAGCGACAAAACTGCACGAGACGAAAAATGGATAGCACAATTCGTAGCATGTTTTTGAGTACAAGAAGCAGGGGAGTGAGTTTTAGCGAATTCAGAATGCAGAGCACAATGCAGACCAAAAAAAAAAAAATGCGCATTATGAAAATCCGCGAATAGCGAATGCGCGATAAGTGAAACCGCGAAGTTGGCGAGGGATCAACTGTATAATCCCCCCAACACCTCGACGGCCCTGAAAGAACTTCCATTTCACTCTATATAACTGGAAACCACAATATCCTGAGGCTGCATTTATTGTAGATGGGGATTTTAACAAGGTATCTGAAAGAAGGCTGCCTTAAATTGTATCAGCATATCGAAATGCGGCAACCCGGGCTGGCAAAAAATTCTGGATCATGTTACTGTGGGGGTTGTCTAATTTCGCGCGAGACATAAACAGGCCCTCCCTCGCCTGCTTTCGGCAAATCTGACTAACGACTCCATTTTTGTTTGCTCCCCGCCTATAGCCAGAAACTAAAACAGGAAACGCCCATGCTCAGGTCTGTTCAACGCTGGTCCGACCAATCTGATTCCACGCTTCAAGATTGCTTCAATCACGTGGACTGGGATATGTTCCGGATAGCGTCGGACAACAACATTGATGTATACGCTGAATCGGTGAGCGAGGTTATTAGCAAGTGCATCAGTGATGTTGTACCCATGGTGACAATTAAAACCTTCCCCAACCAGAAACCGTGGATTGATGGCAGAATTTGTGCAAAACTGAAAGCGCGAACCACTGCTTTTAATCAGGCCAAGGCGACCGGAAACATGACCGAATACAAACAGCATAGCTATTCCCTCCGCAAGGCAATCAAACAAGCTAAGTGTCAGTATAGAAACAAAGTAGAGTCACAATTCAACGGCTCAGACACAAGAGGTATGTGGCAGGGTCTACAGTCAATCACGGACTACAAAAAGAAAACCAGCCCCGTCGCGGACCAGGATGTCTTGCTCCCAGACAAACTAAACAACTTCTTTGCTCGCTTTGAGGACAATACAGTGCCACCGACACGGCCCGCTACCAAAACCTGCGGGCTCTCCATCACCGCAGCCAACGTGAGTAAAACATTTAAGCGTGTTAACCCTCGCAAGGCTACCGGCCCAGACGGCATCCCTAGCCGCGTCCTCAGAGCATGCGCACACCAGCTGGCTGGTGTTTATGGACATATTCAATCAATCCCTATCCCAGTCTGCTGTTCCCACATGCTTCAAGAGGGCCACCATTGTTCCTGTTCCCAAGAAAGCTAAGGTAACTGAGCTAAACGACTATCGCCCCGTAGCACTCACTTCCATCATCATGAAGTGCTTTGAGAGACTAGTCAAGGATCATATCACCTCCACCCTACCTGACACCCTAGACCCACTTCAATTTGCTTACCGCCCCAATAGGTCCACAGACGACGCAATCACACTGCACACTGCCCTATCCCATCTGGACAAGAGGAATACCTATGTAAGAATGCTGTTCATTGACTACAGCTCAGCATTTAACACCATAGTACCCTCCAAAATCGTCATTAAGCTCGAGACCCTAGGTCTCGACCCCGCCCTGTGCAACTGGGTCCTGAACTTTCTGGCAGGCCGCCCCCAGGTGGTGAGGGTAGGAAACAACATCTCCACCCCGCTGAATCCTCAACACTGGGGCCCCACAAGGGTGCGCTCTCAGCCCTCTCCTGTATTCCCTGTTCACACTGCGTGGCCAAGCACACCTCCAACTCAATCATCAAGTTTGCAGACGACACTACGTCAACAAAACAAAGGAGATGATCGTAGACTTCAGGAAACAGCAGAGGGAGCACCCCCCTATCCACATCGACGGGACAGTAGTGGAGAAGGTGTACAGTTTTAAGTTCCTCGGCGTACATATTACGGACAAACTGAAATGGTCCACCCACACAGACAGTGTGGTGAAGAAGGCGCAACAGCACCTCTTCAACCTCAGGAGGCTGAAGAAATTTGGCCTTGTCACCAAAAATCACTCACAAACTTTTAGCCAGATGGCACAATCGAGAGCATGGCACTGTCGTGGACTGTAACAGAGACCGCCGTGGTAAGGCCAAAAAGATAATCAAGGACAACAACGCACCCGAGGGCCAAACCTGTTGTTCACGGGTCCCGCTATCAAATCCACAAGGCGAGGTCGGTTACAGTGCATCAAAGCTGGGACCGAGAGACTGGAAAAACAGCTTAGGATGCTCAAGGCCATCAGACTGTTACAACAGCCACCACTACATTTTTAGTTGGCTGCTGCCAACATACTGACTCAAATCTCTAGCACTTTAATAATAAGAAACTTGGATGTAATAAATGTATCGCATAGTGACTTTTAAACAATGCCACTTTATAATAAAAAAAATGATGGGTTTTTAACATACGCCTAGCATGTACTCATCTTCATATGTATATACTGTACTCTATACCATCTACTGCATCTTGCCTATGCCGTTCGGCCATCGCTCATCCATATATTTATATGTACATATTCTTATTCATTCCTTTACACTTGTGTGTATAAGGTAGTTGTTGTGAAATTGTTAGATTACTTGTTAGATATTACTGCACGGTTGGAACTAGAAGCACAAGCATTTCGCTACACTCGCATTAACATCTGCTAACCATGTGTATGTGACCAATAAAATTTGATTTGATTTGAGTTGTTGCTCAGCTGCAAAGCACATGCCAAGGAGACTCACACACACTCACCCACCCACACATACCCACACACACACACACTTCAAAAATAATTATGGTGATGTTCCCACTGATTGCCAACTGAATGTGATTAAAAAAACAGCCCCTCTATAGCCAAAAGGAAGTGTCAGTAGTGTTTGCCTGCAGACACACTTTCAGGGAAAACGTTCTCAGACCCTCCCTGCAACCTAAAAATGAACATTCCCAGAACAGGAAAAACTGAGACCGGGAGAACCATTCCAAAATCATGGGCATTAATATGGAGTTGGTCCCCCATTTTCTGCTGTAACAGCCTCCACTCTTCTAGGAAGCTTTCCACTAGATGTTGGAACATTGCTGTGGGGACTTGCTTCCATTCAGCCACAAGAGCATTAGTGAGGTCGGACACTGATGTTGGGCGATTATGGCTGGCTCGCAGTCGGCGTTCCAATTCATCCCAAAGGTGTTTGGTGGGGTTGAGGTCAGGGCTCTGTGCAGGCCAGTCAAGTTCTTCCACAACGATCTTGACAAACTATTTCTGTATGGAACTTGTGCACATACTTTCAGCATTGTCATGCTGAAACAGGAAAGGGCTGTTGCCACAAAGTTGAAAGCACAGAATCGTCTAGAATGTTATTGTATGCTGTAGTATTCACTAGAACTAAGGGTCCTAGCCCGAACCATGAAAAACAGCCCCAGACCATTATTCCTCCTCCACCAAACTTTACAGTTGGCACAATGCATTGGGGCAGGTAGTGTTCTCCTGGCATCCGCCAAACCCAGATTCCTTCCTCGGACCGCCAGATGGTAAAGCATGATTGATCACTCAGAGAACACGTTTCCACTGCTCCAGAGTCCAAAGGCGGGCAAGCTTTACAGCATTCCAGCTGACGCTTGGCATTGCGCATGGTGATCTTAGGCTTTTGTGCCGCTGCTCGGCCACGGAAACCCATTTCATGACGCTCCCGACGAACAGTTATTGGGGCAGCTCGAGCAGGACAGAAATTTGACAAACCGACTTGTTGGAAAGGTAGCATCCATATGACGGTGCCACGTTGAAAGTCACTGAACTCTTCAGTAAGGCCATTCTACTGACAATGTTTGTGTATGGAGATTGCATGGCTGTGTGCTTGATTTTTGTACACCTGCCAGCAACGGGTGTGGCTGAAATAGCTGAATCCACTAATTTGAAGGGGTGTCCACATACTTTTGTATATATAGTGTATCATGATGACCCCGCCCTCTTCCTGACATCACTTCACATAATGACTGCGTCTTAATGCAAACACCTCGTAATAACACTGCCTGGGCCGTCTTCATGAAAACACCTCGTAATAACACTGGCCTGGGCCGTCTTCATGAAAACACCTCGTCATATAAATGCCTGGGCCTCTTAAACATGAATACTCCTGGCAGTATTAATAAACACTGCCCGAGCCTGGGCTGTCTTATGAAAACACCTCGTAATAACAGCTGCCTGGGCGCGCTTAATGAAACACCTGTACTAAACACTGCCGCCTGGGCCGTCTTCATGAAAACACTCGTAATAACACTGGCTGGGCCGTCTTTAAATGAATAACACTCGAATAACAACTGCTGGGCCGTCTCATGAAAACACCTCGTAATACACTGCCGGGCCGTCTTAATGAAAACCCTCGTAATAACACTGCCCTGGGCCGTCTTAATGAAAACACCTCGTAATAACACTGCCTGGCCGTCTAATGAAAACACCTCGTAATAAACTGCCTGGGCGTTTCATGAAAAACACCTCGTATACACTGCTGGGCCGTCTTCATGAAAACACCTCGTAATAACAATGCCTGGCCCGTTTCCATGAAAACACCTCGTAATAACACTGCTGGGCGTCTTAATGAAAACACTTCGTAATAACACTGCCTGGCGCGTCTTCATGAAAACACCTCGTAATAACACTGCCTGGGCCGTCTAATGAAAAACCTCGTAATAACACTGCCGGGCCGTCTAATGAAAACACCTCGTAATAACACTGCCTGGGCCGTCTTAATGAAACACCTCGAATACACTGCCTGGCGTCTTAATGAAAACACCTGTAATACACTGCTGGGGTCTTGAATGAAAACACCTCGTAATAACACTGCTGGGCCCGTCTGAAATGCAAACACCTCGTATAACACTGCCGGGCTGTATCTTAACTTCCACCATTGTTATTATTAACACGGGTCTCGCTGGAGGTAAGTAAGCCTGTTCCGAGCGCGACGCCTATAGGGCATGAGCCCTCTTCCTGTTTCTGTAGCCTGAGGCAGCCTGATGTACGAGTTTCCCCCTGTACAGGACGCTAGTCTGTCGCAGGGCCTTACCCCTAATTCCAATGCTGAGTGCCAAGCAGATTATGTTATACCTTGATTAATACTGTACCAGCCCTGACCTCTGTGTATCCTGACCTCTGTGTGTTTGTGTGTGTATGTTGTGTGGTGTTATGTGTTTGTTTGTTCCTGTAGGCCAGAGATTAGTGAAGAGCTGAAGACTCTGATCCAGAAAATGTTGGACAAGAACCCAGACACCCAGGATCACGATACCTGAGATCAAGGTGAGTGGAGGAGCGTCACCCTCTGAGTTAGACAATGGTACTGTAGGAGGTCTGTAGGAGTTTATTTTTTTTACACAATAGGACTCTTAACAGGCGGTGCTGAAACTGTCCTCTCCAGGCCAGATCAACAGCTGTCCTCAGTGATAAAGATACACACGCACGCAACACACACACACACACACACACCACACACAACACACACACACACACACCACACACACACACAACACCCACACACACACACACACACACACACACAACACACACACACACACACAACACACACACCACACCACACACACACGCCACACACACACACACCACACACACACACACACAAAGATCGTGGAAGGGAAGTCCCCAGACTGAAGGTGAAAAGCTGAATCTTCTCTCCCTGTTGGCCTCTCTGTAAAAGAGACGGAGTTCTAACTTCTCATCTCCATCTGTAGTCAGCGATCCTCTCTCTCGCAGGACTGTGTGTGTGTGTGTGTGTGTGTGTGGGGGGGGGGGGGCTAAATTAGCCGCAGTGGTGTCATCCCTGTCTCCTGAACACTACCTGCCTCACTGGAGTTCAGCGATCACACACATCCCCCTGACACACCATCACACACACACACATCCCCGCCTGACACAACAACACACACCACACCACATCTGACTCAAATAAGATGCGACCCAGTTTAGGATTAAATTATTTACTTTTTGATTTGAAATATAGTATATTGATGTATAAATAAACAATGTACGGTAAACATACCAGTGGCCTAACGGAACCAGTGGCCAACTGACACCAGTAGATTAACTGAACCAGTAGATTAACTGACACCAAGTAGATTAACTGAACACCAGTAGCCTAACTGACACAGTGGCCTAACTGACACCAGTGGCCTAAGCTGACGCCAGGGTACTGACGCCAAGTGGCTAACTGAACACCAGTGCTAACTGACACCAGTGGCCTAACTGACACAGTGGCTAACTGACTGCCACCAAGTGCGCTAACTGAACTGACACCAGTAGCCTAACTGACTGACACCAGTAGCCTAACTGCACAGTACCCATCTCCAAATGTTCTCATACACAGCAAAATCATTAACCTACACCCAGTCAGATAGCACCTCTCTTAGCCCTCTGTGGGATATGAAGAACTATGGACAAACTAGAATGCTATTGCTATATTAAATGTCCATGAACGACATGAATGTACTGAACATAATGTATGCAATGCCTCCCTCATTCATATCTTCTCTGAACTGATGGCTTTAAGTCTCTTTCAAAACCTGCCCTGCTTCATTCAACACACATCACATTGACTTTTCTAAAAACATGTGTTCTGCCTTTATGAAAAGTCCCCGACACCACAGGGGAAGTTCTAACTAGCCAGCCTTTAATTAGGAAAGCCCCTGACATCCTGACACAGTGACACACCATCTACATTCGCCTCTCTCTCTCTCTCTCTCTCTCTCTCTCTCTCTCTCTCTCTCTCTCTCCTCCTCTCCTCGCTCTCTCTCCTCTCTCTCACTCTCTCACTCTCTCTCTCTCTCTCCCCCTCTCCCCCTCTCTCTCTCTCCCCTCCTCTCTCTCTCCCCCTCTCCCCCTCTCTCCCTCTCCCCCCTCTCTCTCTCTCTCTCTCTCACCCTTCTCTCTCTCTCTCTCTCCCCCTCTCCCCTCTCTCTCTCTCCCTCTCCCTCTCTCTCTCTCTCTCCCCTCTCCCCCCTCTCCTCTCTCTCTCTCCTCCTCTCCTCTCTCTCTTCTCTCCCCCTCTCTCTCTCTCTCTCTCTCTTCTCTCTTCTCTCTCTCTCCTCTCTCTCTTCTCTCTCTCTCTCTATCTATCTCTCTCTCTCTCTCTCCTCTCTCCTCTCCTTGTCAGTCCTGACATTAGACAGCCTTGGCTTTAGAAGACTGTTTACAGCAGCAGGCATTTCTACAGTCTGTCCATACATTCTTTAGATTCTTATCCCCCTTTCTCTTCGCCGGGTGATGTGTATTTCTGATGATGTGTATTCTGGGTGTTGCATCTGTAATATCCGCTCAAGTGAGAGTTTGTCACGACCTCCACCGAAGTCGGTCCCTCTCCTTGTCGGCGGCGTTGGCGTCGACGTCACGGCCTTCTAGCCATCGCCGATCCTCTTTTCATTTTCCATTTGTTTTGTCATTGTCTTACACACCCTGGTTTCATTCCCCAATTACTTGTTTTTATTTAACCTCTGTTCCCCATGTTGTTTGTGAGTAATTGTTTTTCTATTGCGGTCCATATTTGTGCCTGTATTTATTACGGACGTGTATTGTGATATATTGAGTAAAATTACTTTCATTACTCATATCTGTCCTGCGCCTGACTCATCTCACCACTAACACACAGACGCTTTACAGGGTTTGTCTAGTAGTGCCGAGGCACATATCCACTGTGACATTCTTGTTGTGTGGTGTTGTCTCTCAGTTGGACCCGTGGGTGACCCAAGATGGCTGTGACCCTTACCTCAGAGAGGAACACTGTACCGTGGTGAGGTCACTGAGGAGGAGTGCAGAACTCTGTCAAGTTTGTCCCCAGCCTTTCTGCTGTGGTAAGGAGCCTAAGGAGCCTGAAGAGTGTGTTGTGTGTGTGTGTGTGTGTGTGTGTGTGTGTGTGTGTGTGTGTGTGTGTGTGTGTGGTGTGTGTGTTGTGTGTGTGTGTGTGTGTGTGTGTGTGTGTGTGTTGTGGTTGTGGTGTGTGTGGTGTGTGTGTGGTGTGTTGTGTGTGTGTGTGTGTGTGGTGTGTGTGTGTGTTTTAGGTGAGTGACTGTGCATCACTCACCGTGTGTGTATTCAGATCCTGGTGAAGGCCATGCTGCGGAAGAGGTCGTTCGGTAACCCCTTTGAGTCCCAGAAGTAGAGAGGAGAGGTCCATGTCTGCACCTGGCAACCTGTTAATGTGAGTACTGTGACAGCTCCAACACCAGACTGCCAGGTTATCGTCACACACCAACAACTTCTTCTACACACCTGCTGCTTGCGTAAAACACCCAATAACATATAACCCAAACCCCCCATTTTCCCTAACTCCTAAACCTAACTCCTAAACCTAACTCTAAACCTAATCCTAAACCTAACTCCTAAACCTAATCCCTAAACAACTCCTAACCTAAACCTAACTCCAAACCTAACTCTAACCCTAAACCTAACTCCAAACCCTAAACCTAACCTAACCTAAACCTAACTCCTAAACCTAAACCTAACTCAAACCTAAATAACTCCTAACCCTAAACCTAACTCAACCCTAACCTAACTCCTGACCCTAAACCTAACCCCTAAGATTAAAATAGCCTTTGTCCTCATGGGGATGTGGGAAATGTTCCCACATGGGATCATTTTCCTTGTTTTACTATCCTTCTGGGCCTTTTGGGGATTTTAGGTCCCCACAAGGAGAAAGAACCACACACACACACACACACACACACACACACCACACACACACACACACACACACACACACACACACACACACACACCGTCCCCCTCTGAGAGCAGGAAAACCAGTCACCTGGAGCTGCCAATTTGCGTTGCATAGTATCACATCCAGGCAATATCTTACAGTATGCTTCTGTTTCTTTCTCTCTGTTTCCATCTAATTCTCTTTGTCTTTCTCTCTATTTTCCATCTAATTCTCTTGTCTTTCTGTTTTCATCTAATTCTCTCTGTCTTTCTCTCTGGTTCCATCTAATTCTCTTTGTTTTCTCTCTATTTTCCATCTAATTCTCTTTGTCTTTCTGTTTTCCATCTAATTCTCTCTGCTTTCTCTCTGGTTTCCATCTAATTCTCTGTCTTTCTGTCTATTTTCCATCTATTCTCTCTGTCTTTCTCTCTATTTTCATCTAATTCTCTTCTTTCTCTATGTTTTCCATCTAATTCTCGTTGTCTTTCTCTCAGTTTTCCATCTAATTCTCTTTGTCTTCACGCTGCTAGCTCCGGTTTAATCAAGAGTTTGCAAGTATGTTTTTTGTTATTTTGTATATATTTCTATCCCTTTGAACAGTGAACCTTAGAGAATAAATAAGAAACCTGCACGCTGCTCTTGATGTATCACTGCTTTAGAATCGGCTTCAAGGCCTTCCTCAGAGATTTTTTCTCATTTATTTTTTATTTTTATTACCATGCACCTGCAACAAAAGATAGCTCAAATGTGTGAGTGTCTTTTTGAATTTTGAATAGTAAACCTTTGGAATACTTGGGCAAATTGTAACCGTTGAAAGTCACACACAGACTATCGCCAGGTGATCTCTCGTTAAACTATCAATACGTCATATTAATCCTACTTCATGAGCAGAGTAAGGGTTATTTAGTCCTACTTTAAGAGCAGACTAAGGGTGATTTAATCCTACTTCATGAGCAGACTAAGGTGATTTAGTCCTACGTCATGAGCAGCCTAAGGGGTGATTTAGTTCTACTTTATGAACTGACTAAGGGGTGATTGTCCTACTTTATGAGCAACTAAGCATGACTTTAGTCCTACTTATGACAGACTAAGGGGTGATTTAGTCCTAATTATGAACAGACTAAGGGTGATTTAGTCTACTTTATAACAGACTAAGGGTGATTTAGTTTACTTTGAACAGACTAGGGGTGATTTGTTCTACTTTAAGAAGAGACTAAGGGTGATTTAGTCCTACTTTATGACAGACTAAGGTGATTTCGTCTACTTTATGAACAGACTAAGGGGTGATTTAGTTCTACTTTAAGAAGAGACTAAGGGGTGATTTAGTTATACTTAAGACAGACAAGGGGTGATTTTGCCTACTTTATGAGCAGACTAAGGGGTGATTTATGCCTACTTTATGAACAACTAAGGGTGATTTAGTCCTACTTTATGAACAGACTAAGGGTGATTTAGTCCTACTTTATGAAACAGACTAGGGGTGATTTAGTCCTATTTTATGAGCAGACTAAGGGTGATTTGTTCTACTTTATGAACAGACTAAGGGGTGATTTAGTCCTACTTTATGAGCAAACTAAGGGGTGATTTAGTCCTACTTTGTGAGCAGACTAAGGGGTGATTTGTTCTACTTATGAGCAGACTAAGGGTGATTAGTTCTACTTTTATGAGCAGACTAAGGGGTGATTTAGTTCTACTTTATGAACAGACTAAGGGTGATTTAGTTTCTACTTATGAGCAGACAAGGTATTTAGTTCTACTTTATGAACAACTAAGGGGTGTTTAGTTCTACTTTATGAACAGACTAGGGGTGATTTAGTCCTACTTTATGAACAGACTAAGGGGTGATTTAGTTCTACTTTATGAACAGACCTAAGGGGTGATTTAGTCTACTTTATGAGCAGACTAAGGGTGATTTAGTCTCTACTTTATGAACACTAAGGGGATTTAGTCCTACTTTATGAACAGACTAAGGGTGATTTGTCCTACTTTATGAGCAGACTAAGGGGTGATTTAGTCCTACTTTATGGACCAGACTAAGGGGTATTTAGTCCTACTTATGAACAGACTAAGGGTGATTTAGTCCTACTTCATGAACAGACTAAGGGGTGATTTAGTCCTACTTTTGAGCAGACTAAGGGTGATTTATCCTACTTTATGAGCAGACTAAGGGGTGATTTAGTCCTACTTTATGAGCAGACTAAGGGGTGATTTAGTCCTACTTTATGACACAGACTAAGAGGGTGATTTAGTTCTACTTTAAGAAGAGACTAAGGGTGATTTAGTCCTACTTTATGAACAGCTAAGGGTGATTTAGTCCTACTTCATGAACAGACCTAAGGGGTGATTTAGTCCTACTTCATGAACAGACTAAGGGGTGATTTATCTATTTGACAATTAACAATAAAGTATTTCCTCATTTACCACATCAGATCTACTGTGGAAATGTACCCGACACGTATGAACAGAAAATACATGTTGATGGTGTTAGGTTCTAATTATCAGAGTAACAACCCGACGGACACTATGGAAGCTTAAACCAAGTTTATTCGTCCATTGGGTCAATACAGTTGCATCAGACGACCACATATTCACTCAAGCACTGTTATTTCACTATGCTGAGTCTCCTCCTACACATCTGAACAGCCAATGCATCTCTGTTGCTAGACAGAACCTTAGCGATATCTGTTCTTCCTCACTTCATCTGACATGACCTCTGCCCCAAAGTGCTCACTCCTCCCCAACTCAAGGCTGTTATGGTGACTGGTAGCAGACTGTGTGTCTTCTCCTCCCAGAGGATCCCTCCCAGAGGATCCCTGATGGCTAACAATAACATATCCTGACATAATGTAAACGTTATACATTACCCTCTCTTCCTCAGTGACATGAATAATTATATTTCATAAACTCAGAACCAAACAATGGTATAGCCTACTCATATTGTATTCCTTTCCAGTTTATTTAATCCATTAAATATAACTGTCTTTAAAATACAATTATCAAGATCATGGCTATTCTCATCAAGATCATGGGTAAAATATCTCTGGACAGTCCATATTAAGCATTGCCTCACGTCGGATGGCGTCACTCCTACACGACACTCGTGCCTCGACCGGTCTGTCTTGTAGGACGTGGAACTCATCTCTAAAAAGGCTGATCCGCCTAACACTAGTTATGAAAATCACTCCGCTCTCAATAGCTATGACACTCTGGCTACTATGGCAAACCTGCTCCAGCTAGCAGCCTATCGCATGCTTGTTTGAATGGCCATACGGTAGCTAGCTAGTTTGCCAGGTCGTTGATGAAGTTGTACGGCACCAAAGTTATGGAACTGTTCTCAGAAATCAGCATGTATCTGACTCTGACAGCTGGCACTGTGCCTCGCTATGGTCTTTATTTTACTCTTATTATTATCTATCCTGATGTCTAGTCACTTTACCCTGCCTTCATGTACATATCTACCTCAAATACCTTATTATTATCTATCCTGCCTAGTCACTTTACCCTGCCTTCATGTACATATCTACCTCAAATACCGTATTATTATCTATCCTGATGCCTAGTCACTTTACCCTGCCTTCATGTACATATCTACCTCAAATACCTTATTATTATCTATCCTGATGCCTAGTCACTTTACCCTGGCCTTCATGTACAATATCTACCTCAAATACCTTATTATTATCTATCCTGATGTCTAGTCACTTTCCCCTGCCTTCATGTACATATCTACCTCAAATACCTTATTATTATCTATCCTATGTCCTAGTCACTTTACCCTGCCTTCATGTACATATCTACCTCAAATACCTTATTATTATCTATCCTGATGCCTAGTCACTTTACCCTGCCTTCATGTACATATCTACCTCAAATACCTTATTATTATCTATCCTGATGTCTAGTCACTTTACCCTGCTTCATGTACATATCTACCTCAAATACTTATTATTATCTATCCTGATGCCTAGTCACTTTACCCTGCCTTCATGTACATATCTACCTCAAATACCTTATTATTATCTATCTGATGTCTAGTCACTTTACCCTGCCTTTATGTACATATCTACCTCAAATACCTTATTATTTATCTATCCTGATGCCTAGTCACTTTACCTGCTTCATGTACATATCTACCTCAAATACCTATATTATTATCTATCCTGATGTCTAGTCACTTTACCCTGCCTTCATGTACTGTACACCTGTTAGTTCTATGTTGGGGATTTATTTTTACTCTGAATCGTTGGGAAAGGTTTGTAAGACTGCATTTCACTGTGATGTCTACAACCAGTTCTATCCGGCGCATGTGATGAATATAATTTGATTTGGCTACTTTGTAACATTTGACCAAAGCGATGACATCACAGAGCGGCTTTGCTGTAGACTCGGGTGCACTAATCACGGCAGAACAGATGTCATGACAACTCATTTGTGTATTAGCTAGAACTTCACTGCACTAGCTAGCTAGCTAGAGGGAGTATTCAGCATTGAGTGTGTGAACTGGTGTTGGTGCATCGCTACCTGTCGCT
>NW_019943140.1:32785-51178 GCF_002910315.2 Salvelinus sp. IW2-2015
AGCAGATCTTGCCGCTGATTGGATAGAATGCCAGGGCTCCATTTCTGTCTGTGCACACGATCATAGAAAAGATGGACACAATTTATTTACCTTTTAAAACATGTTCCCTATCATTTTAGTCATGCAACCTTGATATGCAGTATGGAACAGCTGATGATTTCAGGAGATCTGTGATTAATGCAGCTTTTAAAGGTTCACGTTTGTAACGTCACATGCACAAGTACAGTGAAATGCCTTTCTTGCAACCTCTAAACCAATCAATGTAGTAATCAATAACAAAGTGTGTGCGTGTGCGTGTGCGTGTGTGTGTAGGGCCCTGTCAGTGTGCATAGAGACAGTGAAAAAATAAAATACAAGTGTCAACTCAGATAGTCCGTGTTATTTAGCAGTCGTATGTCTTGGGGATCGAAGCTGTTCAGGAGCCTGTTGGTGTCAGATTGCACCGGTACCGTGCGGAAGCAGAGAGAACAGTCTATGGGTTGGGTGGCTGGAGTCTTTGACGATTTTCCGGGCCTTCATTACACACCACCTGATATAGAGGTACTGGATGGCAGGGGGCTCGGCCCCAGTGATGTGCTGGGCTAGCTGCACCACCCTCTGTAGCGCCATGCGATCAAGGGCGGTGTTATTGCCATACCCGGCGGTGATGCAGCCAGTCAAGACGACCTCAGTGGTACAGCTGTATAAATTCTTGAGGATTTGAGGGCTCATGCCAAATCTTTTCAACCTCCTGAGGGGGAAGAGGCGCTGTTGCTCCTTCTTCATGACTGTGCGTGTGTCTAGACCATGTTAATTCCTTAGTGATTTGGACAACGAGGAACTTGAAGCTCTCGATCCGCTCCACTGCAGCCCCGTCGATGTGGATGGGGCGTGCTCACCCCCCAACCCCCCCCCCTGTTTCCTGTAGTCCACGATCAGCTCCTTGGTTTTACATGTATGGATTACAGACTAGGACAAGGAGAGGTTGAAATGATTGTGAATATGCCTGCTAGCTGTTCTGCTCATGCTCTGAGAACGCCCCCTGGAATACCGTCAGGCCCCATGGCCTTGCGGGGGTTGACCCGATTTAAAGACCTTACTCACGTTGGCCTCGGAGAGCGAGATCACCAAATCCTCAGGGTCTGTGGCAACCCTCACACCCGGCACAATGCTGTTATTGTTGAAGCGTTCATAAAATGCACTGAGTTGGTCTTGTAGAGAGGCATCGCTGGGCAGATCACGGCTGGGTCTGCCTTTGTCAACCGTAATGGACTGTAGCCCCTGCAACATACGGCGTCCGTCAGAACCTGTGTAATATGATTCCACCTTGTTACTATATTGTCCTTTTGCTCGTTTGATGACTGCAGAGGTCATAGCGGGACTTCTTCTACTTGTTCCTGTCCTCAGCCGTAGCCTCCGGGTTGTCTGGGATAAGTCATGTTCCTGTCCTCAGCCGTAGCCTCCGGGTTGTCTGGGATAAGTCATGTNAGTCATGTTCCTGTCCTCAGCCGTAGCCTCCGGGTTGTCTGGGATAAGTCATGTTCCTGTCCTCGGCCGTAGCCTCCGGGTTGTCTGGGATAAGTCATGTTCCCACAGAGGTCATAGCGGAACTTCTTGTGATGTTCCCCCGATTGCAGAGATTGTATTCACACTACAGATATCGGCTCAATCATAAATTATCTTTAAATGCTGCATTGTTGACAGCCATCGGATGAAATCCCAGCCTAAGGCTGCGTCCCTATGGGCCATTGTCAAAAGTAGGGCACTAAATAGGGAATAGGGTGCTATAGTAGTGCACTATATATGGATTAGGGTGCCATTAGGGATGTACAGTATATTAACCCCCTGGTGGACGTATCAGTGCTGTTAGGTGCTACAGTGACAGGATGGATAGAGGGATGGTAGTGGAAGAAAAAGCTTTATTATACATTCTCTGTTGGCCAGGTCACATGGTGTTTTCTCTTTCACTCAAGCCATCTTAACACCCTATCTTTATCCCGCTGGGGTTTTTCTTCATCGCCCTCCAGTTGCTTCAGTTTCACGTATTTACGGCAGCCATCTTTAATTATACTTGTTTCTTTGTGATTTCTATAGCATGCTATTCCAAGTGAAGGGTTTCAATCAACCTGAAGAGCTTGCTTTGTTTTCGGGTAATGGCTTCTTGTTTTTCTACTCTTACTTTTCGTCCTGCTGCCTGTGGGCTGAACTCTATATTCATGTTACGCTGGAAGTGGTTGTTATGCGATGGAGCTTTTAAGGGGTTGTCTTTGTCACCTGTCAGTCTGTGGGTTAACTAACAGTCTGTGGGTTAACTGGCAGTCTGTGGGTTAACTGTCAGTCTGTGGGTTAGCTGTCAGTCTGTCTGTGGGTTAACTAACAGTCTGTGGGTTAACTGGCAGTCTGTGGGTTAACTGGCAGTCTGTGGGTTAACTGGCAGTCTGTCTGTGGGTTAACTAATAGTCAGTCTGTGGGTTAACGTCAGTCTGTGGGTTAAACTAACAGTCAGTCTGTGGGTTAACTAGCATTCTGTGGGTTAACAGTCAGTCTGTGGGTTAACAGTAGTCCTTGGGGGTAACAGTCTGTGGGTATACAGTCAGTCTGTGGTTAACTGTCAGTCTGTGGGTTAACTGTCAGTCTGTGGTGTAACTGTCAGTCCTGTTGGGTAACAGTCATGTCTGTGGGTTAACAGTCTGTGGGTTAATCAGTCTGGTTGGGTTAACTAGTCTGTGGGTTAACAGTCAGTCTGTGGGTTAACATACAGTCTGTGGGTTAACTACAGTCTTAGTCTATGGTTACTGTCAGTTTAGGGGTTAACTAACAGTCTTATGGGTTAACTAACAGTCATGGTTAACTAACAGTCTGTGGGTTTAACTGTCAGTCTGTGGGTAACTGTCAGTCTGTGGGTTATTAACTAACAGTCTGTGGGTTAACTCGTCAGTCTTGGGGTTAACTGTCAGTCTGTTGGTTAACTGTCAGTCTGTGGGTAACTAACAGTCTGTCTGTGGGTTAACTAACAGTCAGTCTGTGGTTAACGGTCAGTCTGTGGTTTAACGGTCAGTCTGGGTTAACTTTCAGTCTTTGGGTTAACTGTCAGTCTGTGTGGTGAACTGTTAGTCTGTGGGTTAACTAACAGTCTGTGGGTTAACTGTCAGTCTGTGGGTTAACTGTCAGTCTGTGGTTAACTAACAGTCTGTGGGTAACTGTCAGTCTTTGGTTAACTGTCAGTCTGTGTGGTTAACTGTCAGTCTGTGTGGTTAACTGTCAGTCTGTGGGGTTAACTAACAGTCTGTGGGTTAACTGTCAGTCTGTGGGTTAACTAACACGTCTGTGGGTTAATGTCAGTCTGTGGGTTAACTGTCAGTCTGTGGGTTAACTAACAGTCTGTGGGTTAAGTCAGCCTGTGGGTTAACTAACAGTCTGGTTAACGTGTCAGTCTTTGGGTTAACTGTCAGTCTGTGTGGTTAACTGTCAGCTGTGGTTAACTAACAGTCAGTCTGTGGGTTACTCAGTCTTTGGTAACTGTCAGTCTGTGGTGGTTAACTGTCAGTCTGTGGGTTAACTAACAGTCAGTCTGTGGGTTAAACTAACAGTAAGTCTGTGGGTTAACGTCAGTCTTGGTTAACTGTCAGTCTGTGTGGTTAACTGTCAGTCTGTGGGTAACTAACAGTCAGTCTGTGGGTAACTAACAGTCAGTCTGTGGTTAACTAACAGTCAGTCTGTGGGTTAACTAACAGTCAGTCTGTGGTTAACAGTCAGTTGGGTTAACTAACTGTCAGTCTGTGGGTTAACTGTCAGTCTTTGGGTTAACTGCAGTCTGTGTGGTTAACTGTCAGTCTGTGGGTTAACTAACAGTCTGTGGGTTAACTACAGTCTGTGGGTTAACTGTCAGTCTGTGGGTTAACTGTCAGTCTGTGGGTAACTAACAGTCTGTGGGTTAACTGTCAGTCTATGGGTTAACAAACAGTCTGTGGGTTAACTGTCAGTCTAGGTTAACTGTCAGTCTGTGGGTTAACAAACAGTCTGTGGGTTAACTGTCAGTCTCTAGGTTAACTAACAGTCTGTGGGTTAACTGTCAGTCTGTGGGTTGACTGTCAGTCTGTGGGTTAACTGTCAGTCTGTGGGTTAAACAGTCTGTGGGTTAACTGTCAGTCTGTGGTTAACTGCAGTCTGTGGGTTAACTGTCAGTCTGTGGGTTAACTGTCAGTCTTTGGGTTAACTACAGTCTGTGGGTTAACTAACAGTCTGGGTTAACTGGCAGTCTGTGGGTTGTAACTGAAGGGCTGTTGGGATCAGAACAAAGACAGCACCTGGCTGTGAGTTAACTGTCTGCCACCAGGGAGAAGTCACTATCTGACATTTCATCTAAAAGAACGATGATGCACACTGACTGTATGTACAGGTATGTAGTTACTGTATGTACTGTACTGTATGTATGTACAGGTATGTATGTACTGTATGTATGTACTGTATGTATGTACAGGTATGTATGTATGTACAGGTATGTAATGTGTACAGGTATGTAATTATGTAGTATGTACTGTATGTATGTACAGGTATGTATTAGTATGTACAGTATGTATGTATGTATGTAGGTATGTATGTATGTACAGGTATGTATGTATGTAACAGGTATGTATGTACAGGTATGTATGTACAGGTATGTATGTAATGTACAGGAGTATGTATGTATGTACAGGTATGTATGTATGTATGTATGTATGTACAGGTATGTATGTACAGGTATGTATGTATGACTGTACTGTATGTCGTACTGTATGTATGTACTGTACTGTATGTATGTACTGTATGTGTGTACAGGTATGTATGTACAGGTATGTATGTATGTACAGGTATGTATGTACTGTATGTGTGTACATATGTGTGTACTATATTCAATATTCTTGCCCTCTTTAGTGTTGTGTCCTGATTCTAAATGCACTCAGGTGCTCTTTCCTTCTGTCGATCATGTACATTGTCTTGGGAGTTGAGCTTGGTGATATTAACACGTCTATATGCTAATTAATATGAACGTTGTGCACGTTTCCCCTTTACCGGCGCCTCTTATACTGCTGCCTGTCACTCCAGCTACACCTGTTACATGCCCATGTCATTATGACACAGTCACACCTCTATACTGCTGCTGTCACTCAGCTACACTGTTAACATGCCCATGTCATTATGAACAGTCACACCTCTATACTGCTGCCTGTCACTCCAGCTACACCTGTTAACATGCCCATGTCATTATGACACAGTCACACCTCTACTGCTGCCTGTCACTCCAGCTACACCTGTTAACATGCCCATGTCATTATGACACAGTCACACCTCTATACTGCTGCCTGTCACTCCAGCTACACCTGTTAACATGCCCATGTCATTATGACACAGTCACACCTCTATACTGCTGCCTGTCACTCCAGCACACCTGTTAACATGCCCATGTCATTATGACAAGTCACACCTCTTACTGCTGCCTGTCACTCCAGCTACACCTGTTAACATGCCCATGTCATTATGACACAGTCACACCTCTATACTGCTACCTGTCACTCCAGCTACACCTGTTAACATGCCCATGTCATTATGACACAGTCACACCTCTATACTGCTGTCTGTCACTCCAGCTACACCGTTAACATGCCCATGTCATTATGACACAGTCACACCTCTATACTGCTGTCTGTCACTCCAGCTACACCTGTTAACATGCCCATGTCATTATGACACAGTCACACCTCTATACTGCTGTCTGTCACTCCAGCTACACCTGTAACATGCCCATGTCATTATGACACAGTCACACCTCTATACTGCTGCCTGTCACTCCAGCTACACCTGTTAACATGCCCATGTCATTATGACACAGTCACACCTCTATACTGCTGCCTGTCACTCCAGCTACACCTGTTAACATGCCCATGTCATTATGACACAGTCACACCTCTATACGCTGCCTGTCACTCCAGCTACACCTGTAACATGCCCATGTCATTATGACACAGTCACACCTCTATACTGCTGCCTGTCACTCCAGCTACACCTGTTAACATGCCCATGTCATTATGACACAGTCACACCTCTATAGCTGCCTGTCACTCCCAGCTACACCTGTTAACATGCCCATGTCATTATGACACAGTCACACCTCTATACTGCTGCCTGTCACCCAGCTACACCTGTTAACATGCCCATGTCATTATGACACAGTCACACCTCTATACTGTGCCTGTCACTCCAGCTACACCTGTTAACATGCCCATGTCATTTGACACAGTCACACCTCTATACTGCTGCCTGTCACTCCAGCTACACCTGTTAACATGCCATGTCATTATGACACAGTCCACACTCTATACTGCTGTCTGTCACTCCAGCTACACCTGTTAACATGCCCATGTCATATGACACAGTCACACCTCTATACTGCTGTCTGTCACTCCAGCTCACCTGTTAACATGCCCATGTCATTATGACACAGTCACACCTCATACTGCTGCTGTCACTCCAGCTACACCTGTTAACATGCCCATGTCATTATGACACAGTCACACCTCTATACTGCTGCCTGTCACTCCAGCTACACCTGTTAACATGCCCATGTCATTATGACACAGTCACACCTCTATACTGCTGCCTGTCACTCCACGACACCTGTTAACATGCCCATGTCAATGACACAGTCACACCTTTACTGTCTGCCTGTCACTCCAGCTACACCTGTTAACATGCCCATGTCATTATGACACAGTCACACCTCTATACTGCTGCCTGTCATCCAGCTACACCTGTTAACATGCCCATGTCATTAGACACAGTCACACCTCTAACTGCTGTCTGTCACTCCAGCTACACCTGTTAACATGCCCATGTCATTATGACACAGTCACACCTCTATACTGCTGCCTGTCACTCCAGCTACACCTGTTAACATGCCCATGTCATTATGACACAGTCACACCTCTATACTGCTGCTGTCACTCCAGCTACACCTGTTAACATGCCCATGTCATTATGACACAGTCACACCTCTATACTGCTGCCTGTCACTCCAGCTACACCTGTTAACATGCCCATGTCATTATGACACATTCACACCTCTATACTGCTGCCTGTCACTCCAGCTACACCTGTTAACATGAGTTGAGATGAAGTGAATCTAATCGAGGGCTGTGAGTCTACATAGTGTTAAGATGAGGACAGGGTCATTGTTTTTTGCATCGCTGCCATTTATCATATGTGATTGTCCTGGTCTCTGTGTGAAGGTGTCATTTATCATATGAATTGTCCTGGTCTTTGTGTTGAAGGTGTCATTTATCATATGTGATTGCCTGGTCTCTGTGTTGAAGGTGTCATTTATCATATGTGATTGTCCTGGTCTTTGTGTTGAAGGTGTCATTTATCATATGTGATTGTCCTGGTCTCTGTGTTGAAGGTGTCATTTATCATATGTGATTGCCTGGTCTCTGTGTTGAAGGTGTAATTATCATATGTGATTGTCCTGGTCTCTGTGTTGAAGGTGTCATTTATCATATGTGATTGTCCTGGTCTCTGTGTTGAAGGTGTCATTTATCATATGTGATTGTCCTGGTCTCTGTGTTGAAGGTGTAATTTATCATATGTGATTGTCCTGGTCTCTGTGTTGAAGGTGTCATTTATCATATGTGATTGTCCTGGTCTCTGTGTTGAAGGTGTCATTTATCATATGTGATTGTCCTGGTCTCGTGTGATAGGTGTAATTTATCATATGTGATTGTCCTGGTTCTGTGTTGAAGGTGTCATTTATCATATGTGATTGTCCTGGCCTCTGTTGTGAAGGTGTCATTTATCATATGTGATTGTCCTGGTCTCTGTGTTGAAGGTGTCATTTATCATATGTGATTGTCCTGGTCTCTGTGTTTAAGGTACCATTTATCATATGTGATGTCCTGGTCTCTGTGTTGAAGGTGTCATTTATCATATGTGATTGTCCTGGTCTCTGTGTTGAAGGTGTCATTTATCATATGTGATTGTCCTGGCCTCTGTGTTGAAGGTGTCATTTATCATATGTGATTGTCCTGGCCTCTGTTGTGAAGGTGTCATTTATCATATGTGATTGTTTTGTTCAATGGGTTTATTCGATGTCTGTACTGTTCTGCATATTCCTGAAGCCTCTTTCATACCCGGCGCTAACGTGCCAGTTGTCCTGATGTTGTCCACATTCTGATTCTGCCCACATTTTTAGACGGTAGAAAATATGCATTGTGATCTGATTGGGATCAGATCTACAAGTGTAAACAGGACAAGATAAGGATGCATGTTAGAACCAGGTATAAATGGGAAAAAGCATGGCAAACCTGTACTGAATGCAACTGTTACAATGTAAATATGTACCAATATATAAATATGCTATTTTTTTGCATGCTTTTTTGTACACTAAGACATAATCAAATAAAAAATATCTGAATAATTAATAATGTATTTTTTGTAAGTAATTCTGTCAAAGTATATGCAAGAGTACAACCTTGAACTCTGAAAGATTTATTGAATTTGCATATCAATCGCAAAATTGTCAATGAGAAAGATGTAAATATCAAAAGTATGTAATTATTACAGTATTTCAAAGTGGAATACAACCTGGTGTGTGCTGTGCTGATGGAAGAGGTTGACGCCGGCTTTCAACTCCGTCCGGCGTTCAACTCCTCTTGAAAGTTGTTATAGTAGAATGCACAAGGTGCAACTTCTATATTGGGTAGGTGCATCATCAGTTCCTCTTGTGATGTCAGTCATTACAGACCTTAGAGAGCTATTTATTACCTGTCAGAAACAGTCCAGATCAACTAGCCCATGTCAGTCATTACAGACCTTAGAGAGCTATTTATTACCTGTCAGAAACGGTCCAGATCAACTAGCCCATGTCAGTCATTACAGACCTTAGAGAGCTATTTATTACCTGTCAGAAACGGTCCAGATCAACAGCCCATGTCAGTCATTACAGACCTTAGAGAGCTATTTATTACCTGTCAGAAACAGTCCAGATCAACTAGCCCATGTCAGTCATTACAGACCTTAGAGAGCTATTTATTACCTGTCAGAAACGGTCCAGATCAACTAGCCCATTTAAGCCCATAGATTTTGTAGTAATGTTTGAGTCACTCAAATATCACAGGAATACACATTCGACATGGCAAAATGTATACAATTCCAAGAAAATTACCTTTAAAAACGGCAACATTTTCCCTGCACCCCATGACAAAATGTGTAGAAATGTGTCCCCATAGAAAATAGAGAATGTGTCACAATGTTTCTGAGTGAACCACGGCTTTAAGGTAACGAATATGTTATAAACAGATGTTATAAATGTGTTAATAAAACAGGGTACTTTAAGGTAACAAATGTGTTATAAAACGCATGACTCTGAGTTAATGAACGAACCCTAAACTAACACATAGTACTAATTATGACACATTGAGAGAGCAGCGCTTCAACAGTTGGTTTGGTTTTAGCAAACAGCCTGCACGACAGCAAACAGGCTACCCGACAGCAAACAGGCTACCCGACAGCAAACAGCCTACCCGACAGCAAACAGGCTACCCGACAGCAAACAGGCTACCCGACAGCAAACAGCCTACCCGACAGCAAACAGCCTACCCGATAGCAAACAGCCTACCCGACCGCTCGGAGGCGTCCGCATGGTCCTAAAGCACATCGACGCCATGTTTTGTATCACATTCCAATGATAAAACTGGGGGGGACATAAATGCAATTTCAGAATGTGGGGGGGGCCTGTCCTCCCTGTCCCCCTGATGATTATTATTAGACAAACAAAGGAGGGTGGCTGTCTGAAAGAATGTTCCGTAATTATCTATCGGCAGGTAGCCTAGTGGTTAGAGCGTTGGGCCAGTAACCGAAAGGTTGCTAGATTGAATCCCTGAGCTGACAAGGTAAAAATCTATTGTTCTGCCCCTGAACAAGGCAGTTAACCCACTGTTCCTAGGCTGTCATTGTAAATACGAATTTGTTCTGACTTGCCTAGTTAAATAAAGGTAAAATCAAATTTAAAAAATCTCTTAAACTGAGAGCATGGTTTCAGGTCTGTTGACATGATTTGAAGGCAATAAATATCAGTTGAATCATAGAGCAAGAAAGTGGACACAGGCAGAAAACCATCACACTTGTTTAATCGTTTAAGAATGTACATTTCTCAGTGCAGATTGGAGTCAGTGTGTTGGAGTCGCAGACACCTGTTACTGCAGACTGGAGCCCAGGAGTCAGGACCCCTCTGCAGAATCACTCCTGTAGGAGAGGAACACAAACCCGGCCCATGTTCAAATGGGACTCCTTAAAAAACACGCATTATCGCCTGTGTGTTTCAATAGGCCTACGACGGGGGGGTAGATTACAGTGTGCACATCAAGAAATAACTGTCAGATGCAAAATGTATTGAACTCCTCTTTATCGATCCCCCACCAATAGTTAAACATGCTTGTGTGGTTCACCAATGTGTTTCTTCTGGGCCATGTTTGAATACATTCATCCTTCCTTCGTCCCTTCTATTGGGCTGAACACAGTCTGATAGCTGTCCACTGATCAAGTCATGTCAGATCAGACTGTAGTTCAGGAAGGGAGGGAAAGAGGATGTTTTTTTGTAAGTATTCCAACACAAACCAGAGGACCCACACCTGTCAACACAAACCTTAAGACTGATCTGATCCCGGCAGCTGCTGTAGGGCTAAGTCTCTGACAGCGGTGCCTCGTGATGCACTAGAACCTCTTCTGAATGCTTCTGTGTGGCCAAGAAGACATCAATGACATGCTACACCACAATGTGTTGGCCTGTCACCCACGGTAACCACAAACAATAACAGTTTAAAGGTGATAACTGGTGTATGACACAAACACACACTATGTGCTTACCTTGGATACTTCTTTTTCAGACTTGAACTCATCTAAAGGTTCCTGAAAGACAGACTCAGATTTATATGGATCCATTTTGTATCTGACCATCTTCTGTTTCACTTGTTTGAAACCAGTATTACACTCTCAACTAATGTATTTTAAACATATTTACTTTGTAAGATTTGAGTTTGAGTGTATTAAATAAAGATGAAGGGAAATAATATTCCAAACTTGTAACGGTTTTCCTCCTACTCTTCATCCGAAGAGGAGGAGTAGTGATTGAACCAAGGCGCAGCGGGTTGTGATGACATATTTATTTACAGAACAGACGAAAACACGAACTTGACTATAAACTAACAAAACAACAAACGGAGTAGACAAACCTGGACATGCGAACTTACATAAAACGCAGAACTCACGAACAGGAAAATAACTACACAAAAGACCGAACTTACAAACAAACCGAACAGTCCCGTATGGTGCGACAAACACTGACACAGGAGACAACCACCCACAACGAACACTGTGAAACAACCTACCTAAATATGACTCTCAATTAGAGGAAACGCCAAACACCTGCCTCTAATTGAGAGCCATACCAGGCAACCCTAAACCAACATAGAAACAGAAAACATAGAATGCCCACCCAAACTCACGTCCTGACCAACTAACACATAAAACAAACTAACAGAAATAGGTCAGGAACGTGACAAAACTATTGTTTCATCCTTTATTTAACCAGACGAAACACATTGAGATTTTACATCTCTTGTTCAAGTGATCTGAAGGGATATCTTCTTTACACTTTAACAACAGAGTGTCAGTTGGAGTTTGAATTTGCCCAATGGCGTGCTCTCACTAAAGACTGGGATGAAAATAAACACTGCTTTGGATAACATTTTAATCTGGATAGTCTCCAATAGATGGTTTATAGATGTTCAATTGTCCTACTAACTAACCCCTAACTTCAACCCCAGAGTCATGTCCCATATCCCAGCTCATTCCTAACCCTCAACCCTAACCCAGAACTCCATCTTCATGTCCTCATCCTGATTCAACCCTAGCCTCAACCACAATCCTAACCCTAGCATCCCATGTCCATATTCATATCCTGATTCAACCCTAGCCTCAACCACCATCCTAACCCTAGCATCCATGTCTATATTCATATCCTGATTCAACCCTAGCCTCAACCACCATCCTAACCCTAGCTTCATGTCAAACAGCCATCACTAGTAATGTTTGAACCATGTTTTGTGCTGCTACCATGTTGTTGTCATGTTGTGTTGCTACCATGCTGTGTTGTCATGTGTTGCTGCCTTGCTATGATGTTGTCTTAGTTCTCTCTTTATGAGGTGTTGTGTTGTCTCTCTTGTTGTGATGTGTTTTTGTCCTATATTTATATTTTATAAAACATTTTATTTTTAATCCCAGCCCCCATCCCCACAGGAGGCCTTTTGGTATTCATTGTAAAATAAGAATTTGTTCTTAACTGACTTGCCTAGTTAAATAAAGGTTATATATAAAATAAATACAAATCTACAGGGCTTAAATGAGGACCAGCCAACCTTTTAATGCAGGATGCAGTGATGCGTATAAAAACTGATAAGTATTAAAAATAAAGTGGGACCCAGTAGCCTTCCCCAAAGGAGGAGCAAATTATTATTATTACGTATTTCTTAGAGAGACAACACATGAACTGTTGGGTAAATAATCGTGTGTACTGTTGAGGATCTGTCTTCCCAGTTATCTTCACAACTATTTTTGTTTTTTTAAATGCCTCTTTGCTGCCACCTGGTGTTTAAACTGGATGTTACGCAACAGTTAGATGTAAACTCACCTTCTCCATTTTTTCAGTGACCTTGAATTTCATGTTGTTGTAGAATTCCCTCTTGGGTAGTAGATGCAGGAGAATCAGATCACATACTACAGTCGCCTTTGGAAACAGCACAATTAGAGCAGAATTAGAGCCATAGAAATATGATATAAATGTAATTCTGTGATCACAACTACCTCCATCACATTGTTTAATAGATAAACATATTTGTTTAGTCTATTTCTATACAAGCTGTTTAAGAGATATACAGTAGGTTACTGGAGATTCTGTATGTTTTGCAGTATCAGATAGGATATATATTATCAGATAGGATGTGTAATATTAGATGGGATGAGTAGTATCAGATGGGATGTGTATTATCAGACAGGATGTGTAGTATTAGATGGGATGTGTAGTATCAGATGGGATGTGTAGTATCAGATAGGATATATATTATCAGACAGGATGTGTAGTATCAGATAGGATATATATTATCAGACAGTGTGTGTAGTATCAGATAGGATTATATATTTATCAGACAGGATGTGTAGTATCAGATAGGATATATTTATCAGACAGGATGTGTTAGTATCAGTATAGGTAATATATATTATCAAGACAGGATGTGTAGTATTAGATAGTATGTGTAATATTAGATAGTACGTATAGTATTAGACAGGATGTGTAGTACTAGACAGGATGTGTAGTATCAGACGGGATGTGTAGTATCAGATGGGATGTGTAGTATTAGATAGGATGTGTGTATCAGATGGGATGTGTAGTATAGACGGATGAGTAGTATTAGATGGGATGTGTAGTACCAGATGGGATGAGTAGTATTAGACGGGATGTGATAGTACCAGAGGGGATGTGTAGTATTAGATGGGATGTGTAGTACCAGAGGGGATGTGTAGTATCAGATGGGATGAGTAGTATCAGATGGGATGAGTAGTATCAGATGGGATGTGTAGTATTAGATGGGATGTGTAGTACCAGAGGGGATGTGTAGTATTAGATGGGATGTGTAGTACCAGAGGGGATGTGTAGTATCAGATGGGATGGTAGTATCAGATGGGATGAGTAGTATAGATGGGATGAGTAGTATCAGATGGGATGTGTATATCAGATGGGATGTGTAGTATTAGACGGGATGTGTAGTATTAGGTGGGATGTGTAGTACCAGATGGGATGAGTAGTATTAGACGGGATGTGTAGTATCAGACGGGATGAGTAGTATCAGATGGGATGATAGTATCAGATGGGATGTGTAGTATTAGATGGATGTGTAGTACCATATGGGATGTGTAGTATCAGTATGGGATGTGTAGTATTAGATGGGAATGTGTCGTATAACGGGATGTGTAGTATTAGACAGGATGTGTAGTACCGAGGGGATGTGTAGTATCAGATGGGAGTGGTAGTATCAGAGGGGATGTGTAGATCAGATGGGATGTGTATTTGTTTTAGTAGTGTAGAGATTGAGGATGTGTAGTTAAGATGGGATGTGTAGTATTAGATGGGATTGAATTGTAGGGAGTTAATGATAGAGTAGATGTAGTATCAGATGGGATGTATTAGTAATGAGATTGGATATGTTATGGTAGAGTATTTGTGTATCAGATGGGATGTGTATATGATTAGTATGTGGTGATGTATGTGTTGTGTAGTATTAGAGTGGGATGTGTAGTATTAGATGGGATGTGTAGTACCAGATGGGATTGTGTAACCAGATGGGATGTGGTAGTATTAGATAGTATGTGTAGTATTAGAAGGTACGTGTAATATTAGATAGTACGTATAGTATTAGACAGGATGTGTAGTACTAGACAGGATGTGTAGTATCAGATGGGATGAGTAGTATCAGACGGGATGTGTAGTATTAGATGGGATGTGTAGTCCAGTTGGGATGAGTAGTATCAGATGAGATGTGGTAGTATTAGACGGGATGTGTAGTATCAGATGGGATGTGTAGTATCAGATGGGATGTGTAGTATTAGACGGATGTGTAGTACCAGATGGGATGTGTAGTATTAGACAGGATTGTGTAGTATCAGATGGGATGTGTAGTATCAGATGGGATGTGTTATACGATGGGATGTGTGTATACGACAAGGATGTGTAGTATCAGATAGGATGTGTAGTATATGATAGGATATGTGTATATCATATGGGTGTAGTATCAGATGGGATGTGTAGTATCAGATGATGTGTAATCAGATAGTATGTTTAGTATCAGATAGTATGTGTAGTATCAGATAGTATGCGTAGTATCAGATAGTATGTTTTTCAGACGAGAGGTGTATTATCAGACAGGATGTGTAGTATCAGATAGTATGCGTAGTATCAGATAGTATGCGTAGTATCAGATAGTATGTTTATTATCAGACAGGATGTGTAGTATCAGACAGGATGTGTGGTATCAGATAGGATGTGTGATTCAGACAGGATGTGTAGTATCAGACAGGATGTGTAGTATCAGACAGGATGTGTAGTATCAGATAGGATTTGTGGTATCAGACAGGATGTGTATTATCAGACAGGACGTGTATTATCAGACAGGACGTGTATTATCAGACAGGATGTGTAGTATCAGACAGGGTGTGTATTATCAGACAGGATGTGTAGTATCAGACAGGCGTGTAGTATTGAAAGACTCACCACTCCAAAGATGCCAACACCAGATCCTATAGCTGTTAGTGTTGGAATGATATCAAATTTTCTGGCCTGAAAAATAAACATAATCAACAATCTTTTAGACTTTTTAAATCTACAGTCGTAAGGGAGGAATTCAAAAACACTGTCTGGAACATTACAAGGATCGCAACCGTGAACTTCATGAACTTACACTGAACGAACAATGATGTCAAATCGAATCCCAAACACTTTCATAGGCGTTCTTTCTCCTGCTTGTCCTCCATATAATGCTTTGCATACCTAAAGCACAAAATTTAGACACACTTTTCAGCCTCTAGGCTAGTGTTCAGATCTGTATCTCTTCTGTCTTTCACATGACCCTAGCCAGTGCAACTAAGAAGAGTAAGTTGTATAATGAATAGTGTAATTTCCTTATTCGCATGGTTAGCACGACCCCAATGGCTAACACGACCCACAATGGCTAACACATGGCTAACCCGACCCCATGGCTAACCACGACCCCCATGGCTAACACGACCCCATGGCTAACACGACCCAATGGCTAACACGACCCCAGGTACACGACCATGGTTAGCACGACCACCATGGATAACACGACCCCATGGATAACACGTCCCCAATGGTACACGACCCACCAATGGCTAACACGACCCCCATAGGTTAGCACGACCCACCGGCTAACACGACCCCCAATGGCTAACACGACCCCAAGGGCTAACACAACCCACCAATGGCTAACACGACCCCCATGGCTAACACGACCCCCATGGATAACGGACCCCCAATGGCTAACACGACCCACCCAATGGCTAACACGACCCCATGGTTAGCACACAGACCCCCATGGATAACACGACCCCCAATGGCTAACACGACCCCCAATGGATAACACGACCACCAGAATGGCTAACACGACCCCAATGGCTAACACGACCCATGGCTAACACGCCCCCATGGTTATCACGACCCCCATGGATAACACGACCCCAATGGCTAACACGACCCCAATGGCTACCACGACCCCATGGTAGCACGACCCATGGATAACACGACCCCCATGGATAACACGACCCCCAATGGCTAACACGACCCCCAATGGCTAACACGACCCCAATGGCTAACACGACCCCATGGTAACACGACCCCCAATGGCTAACACGACCCCCAATGGCTAACACGACCCCCTATGGCTAACACGAACCCCCATGGCTAACCACCCATGGCTAACACGACCCATGGCTAACACGACCCCCAATGGCTAACACGACCCCAATGGCTAAACACGACAATGGTAACACGACCCCAATGGCTAACACTCGACCCCAATGGCTAACACGACCCCCAATGAACTATACACGACCCCCATGGCTAACACGACCCCTTTCTAAGTGTTTTTCTTTGATGTATTTAAAATCTTAACTCGAGAACGGACAGGAAATGTAGAAGAGGTTGCGAGTCAGAAGGGCAGTAAGTTGGATCTCAAACCCATGCTGACTCTGGTATAACATTTGTGCCAGGGTCTGCAGCACTAACCACGAGACCATGGCAGATGCTTTATGTACCTGAAGTTGTATCCCAAAGATGCTCTGGCCTCGTCTGTCTCGTTGGGGTTTCCATAGAGACCGTGGAAGGAGTAGATCGGTTTACACTCTGACTGGGCATGGTCCAGGTTACAGGTCCAATCAATGATGATACCAATCGCCCCACCCTGTCAGATCAATCAATACATCCAGTCAATGATGATTACCAATAACACAATCATTATACCTCATTACCAATAACACAATCATTATACCTCATTACCAATAACACCATCATTATGCCTCGTTACCAATCACACCATCATTATACCTCGTTACCAATCACACCATCATTATACCTCATTACCCATAACACCATCATTATACCTCATTACCAATAACACCATCATTATGCCTCGTTACCAATAACACCATCATTATACCTCGTTACCAATCACACCATCATTATACCTCGTTACCAATAACACCACCATTATACCTCATTACACCAAAAGAAAACCACAGCCATATACGGACTGACAGGTACTTGCAAACCCCCTTTACTCATAAATATAATAGCATATTGCTCACCACTTTGGCTATGTCGGAGAAGTTGAAGCCAGACAACTGTACCAAGTCGCCCAGTCCGAAAATTGGACACAGTGGGGATGTCTTTGGGTCATACAGGCAATTTCTGACGTAGTCATTGTCGATACCTTCTACGAGGTTACACCTGGAGTGAGAACAGGAAGAGATCATTGTTAAAAAGATGGCAAGTTTATATCATACTGTACTGGTTATGTAGCAAATAGATATTTGAATCAACATCACATTTGGGACATCCTCTATATTCAGTGCATAGCTACATACACAATATGTGTGTGATGTAATGCATGTAACAAACATAGCAACCATTGCCTGAGGCTCCTTAATGGTTACTAACCATTAAGGAGCCTACTAACCGGAAACCCGGTTTCCGGTTTGGAGCGTGCAGTCGCAATTCCGCGTCGCTCCACAGGTAGTTTTACCATTTTCATTCATTTTCATTACAGTACAACGGTTTGATTTGTTTGATCTTAACGAGCTARATATCCGTCTTTGTATCAAAGATAATTGAGTAGTTATTGGGGTTATTGAGGTTCGCTAGCCAGCTATTTTCGTCCGAACGTAACAACGTAGTCAACACTGCTAGCTAGCTAGCCAGCTAGCCACCGAGTAGCAGCACAGCAGCATAGCAGCACTGGAGAAACGATTACATACACGGAACGACTTGATTAGTGTAGTGTTAGCTGGCTACACATTCTCTTTGCTATCTTTGTATCTGAGATAATTGTGTAGCTTAGAGTTGGTTAGAGTAATTATTCGGTTAACTAGCCAGCTATTTTTCGTAACGTCACGTAGTCAACACTGCTAGCTAGCCAGCTAGCCACCGAATAGCAGCTCTGGAGCTCTGGAGAAACGATTACATTACAACGGAACGACTTGATTAGTGTAGTGTTAGCTGGCTACATAGTTGTCTTTGCTATCTTTGTATCTAAATAATTG
>NW_019943140.1:54955-60184 GCF_002910315.2 Salvelinus sp. IW2-2015
AAGTGGTTGTTCCACTGGATTTCATAAGGTGAATGCACCAATTTGTAAGTCGCTCTGGATAAGAGCGTCTGCTAAATTACTTAAATGTAAATGTACTAGGCTGAAGAGGCTAAAGAGGTGTGGTCTCTGGTCGCTTCACTCATAGAAAGAAAAGTGCCATCTAGAACCCTGTTCCTGGAGTGTGCAGGTACTGCAGGATGTTGTTCCACCTAGGCACCACACCTGACCAACTGATATAATTGATCAGTTCAGTAATTAGCCTACATTCAACACACCTGGTCTTCCAGGTCGGTTTAATCAAAAACAGGAAGTGCCTGCGGCACTCCAGGACCACGGTTGTCTATCCCTGATCTAGAACCTTAAAGCGTTCTTCGGCTGTCCCCATGGTAGAACCCTTAGAAGAACCCCTTTTTGGTTCCAGGTAAAACCCTTTGGAACCCCCTTTTCTAAGAGCACAGGCTGGTGGATGTTATTTATTCTCCTGTCGACCTACTCTATACAAAAATATATACATTTCACCTTTATTTAACTTGTAAAGTCAGTTAAGAATAAATTCTTATTTACAATGACGGCCTACCCCAGATGACACTGGGCCAATTGTGCGCCGCCCTATGGGACTCCCAATCACAACCGGATGTGATGCAGCCTGGATTTGAACCAGGGACTGCAGTGAACCCTCTTGCACTGAGATACAGTGCCTTAGACCGCTGCACCACTCGGGAGCCTGATATATGGTCTGAGGCCTCAAGGTTCTGCTCCCCCACAGAAGAGCAGAGAGGGGGCAGTATTATTAACAATGATGTATATAAACCCTGGATTGCTGATGCTATACATCGGTCGGCCATATTGGTACTACCCGGTAGAAGAAGTCCTCCATAGGAATGAATGGAATTCTACACTATTTAAATTAAATGTTTCAAGGACAAAATTACATATATTTAAGTATTTTTGGTTCCTGTAGTGGGGACAGTAACATCAGTAATCTAAAACATTATACTTGAAGGAAAATGTTTTTATATACAGTACCAGTCAAAAGTTTGGACACACCTACTCATTCAAGGGTTTTTCTTAATTTGTACTATTTTCTACATTGTAGAATAATAGTGAAGACATCGGAACTATGAAATAACACATATGGAATCATGTAGTAACCAAAAAAGGTGTTAAACAAATCTAAATATATTTTATGTTTGAGATTCTTAAAAGTAGCCACTCTTTGCCTTGATGACAGCTTTGCACACTCTTGGCATTCTCTCAACCAACTTCATGAAGAATCTCAAATATAAAATTGGAATGGCCATCACAAAGCCCTGTCCCCAATCCTATAGAACATTTGTGGGCAGAACTGAAAAAGCATGTGCGAGCAAGGAGGCCTACAAACCTGACTCAGTTACACCAGCTCTGTCAGGAGGAATGGGCCAAAATTCACCCAGCTTATTGTAGGAAGCTTGTGGAAGGCTACCCAAAACGCAGTGGTGGGCCGTCAGGGCCTGCAAGGCCTTCTCTGCTGGCCTAAACATCATCAGAATATAATTTTTTTTTAATATATTTTCCCACAAATATGTATTAAATTATTCCCCAGAGTAAGAGTTATACTCTTCATTTCATAGCTTTCCTCTTGGTTGCACTGCTTCCAGCCCCAGGTTGAGATTTGGAGGGCTGGTCTTTATGTTATATCTTTTATCCAATCATATTCAGCCATCATGTGTTGCCAGGGGTCTAAAATCTGCCCTCAGGCCTTCAGAATCAACAGTGCGGGCGCTTGTAGCTTAAGTTGAATGCGAATATGAAAATTTAGTGTCAACCAATCAGCTTTAGAGTGGCTATTGTACGCCTGCTGGCTGGCTCCAGTGTTACACAGGAGCCAGCTAGCAGGCGTAGTCGTGCACGTCTTTTGATTGGATTACCAATATTGAGAGGCAGGTCCTATGGGCAGGTCTATGCAGATCTAGGAAACTGAATTTGATAAACGAATTAATTTGCGTACTACTAAGCTGTTTTTCAACCCACAATGGCGGAAGGAGGAGAAGATATCGATTTGGTCGAGGATATAATTATAACGCCATCTCTCAAGACGAACTTTTCAAGAAAAGTTTGACATTGTAAGGAGAGGTCGCCCGACGCCACAAAGCCTGTCACAGGTGGGAAAGGGGTTCGTTCGCTCCCACTTTCAAAGTTTCAACTACGAGCGCTGTCAATGGCTCACAGGCTCCGAGAAGCACTGCAAACTGTACTGCTGGGAATGCCTATTATTTGCAAGTGATCGATTTGGTGTTTGGAGCCACACTGGCTTTGCAAACTTGAGTTGTCTAACCAAGGCAGCAACGAGACACCAAAGTACGGCTGGGCACTTACAAGCAATGGTGCTTTTGAAAACTTTTGGGGACACCGGAGTGGATCTACAGCTCAAAGAACAAGCGCGCAGGGCAACGGAGCTGCACAATGAAAAGGTGAAGGGAAATATTGAAAAGACTCATTGATTGTGTCATGTTTTTGGGTAAACACTCTTTACCCAAAAATGTCAATTTGTCAATTTCAAGGTGACGCAACGCCTGGTTATAGTGCGTTTCTGTCTAAATGTATAGTGTCTAGAGCCATGGCATCATAATGATGGTAATAAGAGGTGGATTAATTCGGGTGGGACTGTGTAGTACCTCACTGAAGGCCCAGGCCGCAGGCCCACGGCACGCCACTGCCAAAACGTTTGACCCAGGTTAAAAAATTTAAAGCCAATGCTACCAAATACTAATTGAGGGTATGTAAACTTCTGACCCACTGGGAATGTGATGAAAGAAATAAAAGCTGAAATAAATAATTCTCTCTATTATTCTGACATTTCACATTCTTAAAATAAAGTGATGATCCTAACTGACCTAAGACAGGGAATTTCTACTAGGATTAAATGTCAGGAATTGTGAAAAACTGAGTTTTATTGTATTTGGCTAAGGTGTATGTAAACTTCCGACTGCAACTTTATATATACTGTCTATATATATATATATATATATATAGATGAGTTCCATGACCTACAAGACAGATCGGTTGAGGGGTGAGTGTCGGGTAGGAGTGACGCCATCTGACATGAGGCAATGCTTAAATGGAAAAATAATCTATATCACGATTTACTTTATTTATTTATATTTATATTATTATAATCATTTATGTTTAGCTCACATAATATAATTTCAAAGTATTCAATAAGGTGTCTGTAATAGAATAAATGTGGCAAAAAATGTATGTAGACATTAATACATGCATTTCTGTCTCTTCCTAAATGCTGTATTTTTTTTTACAATGGTGAGGGAGTGCCAAGATGGAGGCACGATGGCTTCAAAACAGCGCCCCCTGTCAGTCATCTAGTGTATATTTACATAATGAATTATGAATCTGTGGTTGTGTTAAATGTGTATTCACCAAGCCGTTACTGTCATGATCATCTATCTTCAGAAAGGTACACTCAGCGGGAAAACATACCCACTGGACGCAGACGGCAGTTCAACGTCTATTTTTTGATTTACATTT
The DNA here is from genome assembly GCF_002910315.2 of Salvelinus sp. IW2-2015. Taxonomy (NCBI): domain Eukaryota; kingdom Metazoa; phylum Chordata; class Actinopteri; order Salmoniformes; family Salmonidae; genus Salvelinus; species Salvelinus sp. IW2-2015. The sequence continues at coordinate 58,478 of NW_019943140.1, forward strand.
GGTTGAGTTGTCAACTATCGTGAACAAAAAATATCACCATTTGGATTCAGGTTAAAAGTTGGGTGAAAATCTGACGAAATTCTCTTACGTTGATGCCTTTTGCAAATCCAATCAGTTTTCCACGGTGATTCAAAGTAATCTGGTACTGCCCTCTGTTCCTGTTTTGATCAAATTGAATCTTTTTGTTGAAATGACGTGGAAACAACATTGATTCAAAAAAAAATCCCCATTGGGTAGTGTATATCTCTATATGAATTTAACCTATAGAATCTGTCTCTTCTCATGTTTACCTATATATTCTGGCTCTTCCCATTTTAACCTATAGGATCTGTCTCTTCTCATTTTAACCTATAGGATCTGTCTCTTCTCATTTTAACCTATAGGATCTGTCTCTTCTCATTTTAACCTATTAGGATCTTGTCTCTTCTCAATTTTAACCTATAGGATCTGTCTCTCTCTTCATGTTTAAACCTATAAGATCTGACTCTTCTCATCTTTAACCTATAAGATCTGACTCTTTCTCACGATCCTAGGAAGAGTTACTGGATGACCTGCCACTGACCTGACCTCAGCTCACTATCAGGGAGTTACTGGATGACCTGCCACTGACCTGACCTCAGTCACTATCAGGAGTTACTGGATGACCTGCCACTGACCTGATCTCAGCTACCTATCAGGGAGTTACTGGATGACCTGCCACTGACCTGACCCTCAGCTCAGCTCACTATTCAGGGAGTTTACTGGATGACCTGTCACTGACCTGACTCACTATCAGGGAGTTTACTGGATGACCTGCCACTGACCTGACCTCAGCTCACTATCAGGGAGTTACTGGATGACTGCCACTGACCTGACCTCAGCTCACTATCAGGAGTTAACTGGATGACCTGCACTGACCTGACCCTCAGCTCACTATCAGGGAGTTACTGGATGACCTGCCACTGACCTGACCTCAGCTCACTATCAGGGAGTTACTGGATGACCTGTCCACTGACCTGACCTCAGCTACACTCAGGGAGTACTGGATGACACTGCCACATGACTGACCTCAGCTCACTATCAGGGAGTTACTGGATGACCTGTCACTGACCTGACCTCAGCTCACTATCAGGAGTTACTGGATGACCTGTCAACTGCAACTGACCTCAGCTCACTATCAGGAAGTTACTGGATGACCTGCCACTGACTGAACCTCAGCTCCACTACTCAGGAAAGTTACTGGGATGACCTGTCACTGACCTCAGCTCACTATCAGGGAGTTACTGATGACCTGCCACTGACCTGACCTCAGCTCACTATCAGGAAGTTACTGATGACCTGCCACTGACCTGACTCAGGCTCACTATCAGGGAGTTACTGGATGACCTGCCACTGACCTGACCTCAGCTAATCAGGGAGTTACTGGATGACCTGTCACTGACCTCAGCTCACTATCAGGGAGTTACTGGATGACCTGTCACTGACCTCAGCTCACTAATAGGGAAGCCGGAGGGGAGAGTGCCGTCCTGGTGTGCTATGCTAATTGGCCATGGTGTGAACGGTAATCGGTGGTTATGCTGATATAATGGTTTGGCAGGATCGTGTAGTGTTAAAGAGACAAACCACCTGCGTCCAGCACAGGTTATCGCGTGTGCAAATTACTAACGATAATTAGGAGAAAAGCACTTTTAATGTTTTATGACCATATTTATGACTGGATCCATGGTA
>NW_019943140.1:61451-74252 GCF_002910315.2 Salvelinus sp. IW2-2015
CAGGACCAATCATTACCACACACAGGACACACAGACACACATCATACAACACACACAGACACACACAGACACACATCATACAACATCATACACACAACACACAGCAAAGTTATAACCAAGAAAACTGTATAACCGTTTTCATTTCATCAGCCTACAAATCACTCCGGTAGTAGAGTCAAAAGTTGTTTCAGTACACAACACTTCTGATGAGTAATAAAACATTATACCTGTAAAGTGTTAACATAATTTTCAGTGATCTACATACTCTGGAATATAGCTGTTCATCTTCCACAGGACACCAGGCTAGCACCTCACACTCTTGGTTGTGTTCACCAAAACACTTTCCCCGTCATATGACCGTTGGGGTGGGGTGTTGGGGGGGGGGTGGCAGTGGGACGAGACACGGGAAAAGACACCAGGGATATAGCTTTCAACATGGAGTAGCAACTATGAGCCACAGATTAGGTTGTCAACCATATCGGTATCGCGATATCAAGAGGTATCGTGGCAGGGAAACAAAACATGAAGCTGAGTTTCCTGAGGAAACAACCAGCCTGATGTTTGTCACCCAGATTCACATGTTTCTTTTACAAGTTATATCACCACTATGTTCCATACAGCAGGGTTTTTAAGAATCAAGAGTTTAGTCTGCTTTGTGTTTACCTTGTTGCCAGGGGGAAATCAGGTATCGTAGTATCGTGATACGATTGTCGTGACAACCCTACCACAGATGAGGTTGTCTTTTAACTCGAGGAAATGACTTCCGCTTTAAATAGAATTGCTGGTTCAATCATCCCACTCATCCACAAACTCGGAACTAAAATGTGTCTCGTTACAGAACACAAAGGAATGTGTCTCGTTACAGAAAACACCAAAGGAAATGTGTCTCGTTACAGAACACCAAAGGAAATGTGTCTCGTTACAGAACACCAAAGGAAATGTGTCTCGTTACAGAACACCAAAGGAAATGTGTCTCGTTACAGAACGATGCGTCTCTTTCATCTCTCACTGATTTTATACTGTAAGGATAATTTCTTTCTGCATGATAAGCATGGCTATTATCTGTGTGTGGTCCTGTCTCCCTGGTCCTGTCTCCCTGGTCCTGCCTCCCTGGTCCCGTCTCCCTGGCCCAGTCTCCTGGGCCCTGTCTCTCCCTGTCCTGTCTCTCCCTATCCCGTCTCTCCCTATCCTGTCTCTCCCTATCCCGTCTCTCCCTGTCCCGTCTCTCCCTATCCTGTCTCTCCCTATCCTGTCTCTCCCTATCTTGTCTGTCCTGCCTCCCTGGTCCCATCTCCCTGGTCCCAGTCTCCCTGGCCCAGTCTCTCTGGCCCAGTCTCTCTGGCCCTGTCTCTCCCTGTCCTGTCTCTCCCTGTCCCGTCTCTCCCTGTCCTGTCTCTCCCTGTCCTGTCTCTCCCTATCCTGTCTCCCCCTATCCTGTCTCTCCCTATCTTGTCTGTCCTGTCTCTCTGGTCCCGTCTCTCTGGTCCTGTCTCTCTGGCCCTAGCTGGATTTGCAGAGAAGTATGAAAAAGATTTACAGACACGGTAAAGTGAGCCACCCCACAGGACATGATCATAAGACCGGTTCACCCTGAGGGCTTTAACAACAGCTTCTGTTCTGTTTGCTTGCCTCTAGTCTCAACCACAGTCTAACCATTAACCAGCACATCCTTCTCAAGGACACAAGGATATATCGATGCCCCCAAGTCAACATGGCAGTGGTGGCGTCAACAGATCTAAATCATCTGCCAACAGCTTTCTGATTGAACCTGAAAGGGCCTCTGAGAGGTTAAAGAGGCTTGGGTGTAACCCAGGGTCACATGAGGACTGTTACAAAATACACAACCAACCCTTTCAATGTTATATAGGCTTGGAATTATTATTGGATCCGCTGCTACTACTCTACTATTTATCTGCCTGTCTCCGACTGTCTGCCTGTCTCCGACTGTCTGCCTGTCTGCCGACTGTTTGCCCGTCTCCGACTGTGCTGGCCCGTGTCCCGTCTCCGACTGTGTGCCCGTCTCCGACTGTGTGCCTGTCTCCGACTGCTGCCTGTCTCCGACTGTCTGCCTGTCTCCGACTGTCTCTCCTGTCTCCGACTGTTGCCTGTCTCCGACTGTCTGATGTCTCCGATGTCTGCCTGTCTCCGACTGTCTGCCTGTCTCCGACTGTCTGCCCGTCTCCACTGTCTCCCGTCTCCGACTGTCTGCCCGTCTCCGACTGTGTGCCCGTCTCCGACTGTTTGCCTCGTCTCTCCGACTGTCTTCCTGTCTCCGACTGTCTGCCTGTCTCCGACTGTGTGCCTGTCTCCGACTGTCTGCCCGTCTCCGACGTGTCTGCCCGTCTCTGACTGTCTGCCCGTCTCCGACTGTCTGCCTGTCTCCGACTGTCTGCCTGTCTCCGACTGTTTGCCTGTCTCCGACTGTCTGCCGTCCACTGTCTGCCTGTCTCCGACTGTGTGCCCGTCTCCGACTGTCTGCCCGTCTCCGACTGTCTGCCCGTCTCCGAGCTGTCTGCCTGTCTCTGACTGTCTGCCTGTCTCCGACTGTCTGCCTGTCTCGACTGTCTGCCGTCTCCGACTGTCTGCCCGTCTCTGACTGTCTGTCTGACTGTCTGCCTGTCTTCTGCCTGTCTGCCTGTCTCCGACTGTCTGCCTGTCTCCACTGTTTGCCTGTCTCCGACTGTCTGCCTGTCTCCGACTGTCTGCCTGTCTCCGACTTGTGCCTGTCTCCGACTGTTGCCTGTTCCGACTGTCTGCCCGTCTCCGACTGTCTGCCCGTCTCTGACTGTCTGCCTGTCTTCTGACTGTCTGCCGTCTCCGACTGTTCTGCCCGTCTCCGACTGTCTGCCCGTCTCGACTGTCTGCCGTCTCTGACTGTCTGTCTGACTGTCTGCCTGGTCTTTGACTGTCTGCCCTGTCTCTGCCTGTCTGCCTGTCTTTGACTGTCTGCCTGCTCTGCCTGTCTGCCTTCCTTTGACGGTCTGCCTGTTTCTTTACTCTGCCCGTCTCTGACTGTCTGCCCGTCTCTGACTGTCTGCCCGTCTCTGACTGTCTGCCCGTCTCTGACTGTCTGCCCGTCTCTGACTGTGTGCTTGTGTCTCTGACTGTCTGTGTGCATGCTTTAATAGAATGATAATCCAAGTCACTCAACCATCCTGGATCCTGGCTGTTAAAAACATGGAAAGTTGTTGATCTAAATCAAGCATACTTTTTCTTCTTGAATTCATGACTTCGGGCAGGGAAATTCCTGACTAGTCAAAATGTTTATCTTGGTGGTTTGTTTTGTGTGACTAATGTATTGTACATTTAGCTCATAGACGCCCCAAAGTACAGAATACACCCAATACACTGCTCTGACTTTCCTACAGTCCACCATTACTCTCCTGCAACAAAAAAAGGAATGGAATCATCTGTCTCTTCCTCCCATCCTCTTTTGTCACAGGATTGTGAACTGAAACTGACCAAAGAACCGCTGAGAAAGTTTACCAACGATAAACAAACTTAATCCTAAAACAGTGATGAGACAACTGAACACTTAAAACACCTGAAGGTTGCCCTCTGACAAGTGAAATCATGTGCCGTTTTCATTTCTGATGAATAACCTTTCATCACAGTTATCAGTACAGAGACACTGGTGGCTAGAAATATGTATAATGACAATCCTCTATATAGTAATAATTTAAGAAAGTAAGGGATAGACAACGAAGGGCTCATTATTTCCACAGAACTCCCAGCCCCTCATTGTTTATCCCTCATAGCGTAGTCACAGAGACGATGGCTAGTGTGAGTAGTTAGGTAGGGAGGGGGTAGTGGTAGTAATGGATGGCTGGATTTGTCAATGCGGAGGGTAGTGAGGAGGGTTAGTTAGTCGCAGTGTTTCTCAACCTTTTTCATACCAGGGGCCAACAAGCAATGTTTTTTCCTCCTTTGGGGGCAACTTACATTCAAACTAGCACTGTAGAACTGACGACATTAGTGTCCGTTAACTATCTCAGAGGACTGGCCGGCGATTTTGCCATGGACTGGCGCTGGTCCGCGGACCAGAGGTTGAGAAACACTGAGTTAGTAAAGGGGACTGTGCCACACTGTCACACTGCCATGCCGTCCGGACTTTACCATCTCCCGTACGTTCTGATCTTCCTTCACATTCTGCGTCGGAGCTGCATCGACTCCTCGAGTTTGGGGGCTGAAACACAGGAGTTGGAGTGAGTGTACAGTGTATTCGGAAAGTATTCAGACCCCTTCCCTTTTTCCACATTTTGTTACCTTAAAGCCTTATTATAAAATGTATTAAATATCTACACACAATACCTTTTTTTGTGTGCAAATGCACTAAAAAAAAAAGTATACTTATTTACGTAACAAATTCAGACCATTTGCTATGAGACTGGAAATTGAGCTCATGTGCATCCTGTTTCCATTGATCATCCTTGAGATGTTTCTACAACTTGATGGGTCCACCTGTGGTAAATTCAATCAATTGGACATGATTTGGAAAGGGATGATTTGAATGCCAAATCAAATCAATTTTTATTGGTCACATATACATATTTAGCAGATGTGTAATGGGTATAGAAAAATGCTTGTGTTTCTAGCTCCAACAGTGCAGTAATATCTAACAATTCACAACATTACACAAATCTAAAAGTGAAATAATAGAATTAAGAAATATATAAATTTTAAGACGAGCAATGTCGGAGTGGCATTAACTAAGAATAGAATACAGTATATATATATGAGCTGACCGTACCACCCTCTGGAGAGCCCTGCGGTTGCGGGCGGTGCAGTTCCATACCAGGCGGTGATAACGGGATGCTCTCAATTGTGTATCTGTAAACATTTCTGAGGGTCTTAGGAGTCAAGCCAAATTTCTTCAGCCTCCTGAGATTGAAGAGGCACTGTTGCGCCTTCTTCACCACACTGTCTGCGTGGGTGGACCATTTTAGATTGTCAGTGATGTGTACGCCGAGGAACTTTAAACTTTCTACCTTCTCCCCTGCAGTCCCATCGATATAGGGCCGTGCTCCCTCTGCTGTTTCCTGATGTCCAAAATCAGCTCCTTAGTTTTGTTGACGTTGACGGAGAGGTTATTTTCCTGGCACCATTCCGCCATTCCGGTGTTGTTTCCTACCTTCACTATGTGGGGACGCCCTTCAGGAAGTCCAGGACCCAGTTGCACAGGACGGTGTTTAGACCCAGGGCCCCAAGCTTAATGATGAGCTTGGAGGGTACTATGGTGTTGAAGGCTGAGCTATAATCAATGAACAGCATTCTTACATAGGTAATCCTCTTGTCCAGATGGGTTAGGGCAGTGTGCAGTGTGATGGCGATTGCATCGTCTGTGGATCTATTGGGGCGGTAAACAAATTGAAGTGGGTCTAGGGTGTCAGGTAAGGTAGAGGTGATATAATCCTTAACTAGCCTCTCAAAGCACTTCATGATGACAGAAGTGAGCGCTACGGGGCGATAGTTATTTAGTTCAGTTACCTTTGCTTTCTTGAGTACAGGAACAATTGTGGACATCTTGAAGCAAGTGTGGACAGCAGACAGATATAGGGAGAGATTGAATATGTCCGTAAACACTGCAGCCAGCTGGTCTGTGTATGCTTTGAGGACGCGGCTATGGATGCTGTCAGCGAGGGTTAACACGCTTAAATGTCTTACTCACGTCGGCCACGGAGAACGAGAGCCCACAGCCACAGTTCTTGGGAGTGGGCCGCATTGGTGGCACTGTGTTATCCTCAAAGCGGGCGAAGATGGTGTTTAGCTTGTCTGGGAGCAAGACGTTGGTGTCCGCGATGTGACTGGTTTTCCCTTTGTAATCCGTGATTGTCTGTAGACCCTGCCACATAAGTCTTGTGTCTGAGCCGTTGAATTGTGACTCCACTTTGTCTCTGTACTGACGTTTTGTCTGTTTGATTGCCTTATGGAGGTAATAACTACACTCTTTGTATTCAACCATATTCCCAGTCATCTTCCCACGGTTAAATGCAATGGATCGCGCTTTCATTTTTGCGCGAATGCCGCCATCTATCCACGGTTTCTGGTTTGGGTAGGTTTTAATAGTCAACGTGGGAACAACATCCCCTATACACTTCCTGATGAACTCAGTCACTGTGTCTGTGTAAGCGGCAATGTTATTCTCAAAGACTCCCCGGAACATATCCTGCGTGATCAAAACAATCTTGAAGCATGGATTCCGATTGGTCAGACCAGTGTTGAATAGATCTTAGCACAGGTACTTCCTTTTTGAGTTTTTGCCTATAGGAAGGAAAATTGAGTCGTGATCTAATTTGCCAAAGGGAGGGCGGGGGAGGGCCTTGTAGGCATCTGAAAAGGAGAGTAGCAGTGATCCAATGTTTTTCCTAAGCGAGTAGCACAGTCAATGTGTTGATAGAATTTCGGTAGCGTTTTCCTCAAATTTGCTTTGTTAACATCTTTATTCCTGTCTGCGTGATGAACTGAGAACCCAGCTGGCTGTATGGACGGGGACAGTATATCCCGAGAGAACCATGATTCAGTGAAACAGAGTATGTTACAGTCACTGATGTCTCTCTGGAAAGAGATCCTCGCCCTGAGCTCGTCTACTTTAATGTCCAGAGACTGAACATTAGTGAGTAATATACTCAGAAGCGGTCGACGGTGTGCCCGGAAGTCCACTCCGAATACCTCGTCTCCGCCGTCGGCGACTTGGAGCAGCCTCTGGGATAAGTTAAATTGCCCTGGGGGGGTACGAACAAAGGATCCAATTCAGGAAAGTTGTATTCCTGGCCGTAATGCTGGTGAGTTACCGCCGCTCTGATATCCAAAAGTTATTTCCGGCTGTATGTAATATCACAAAAAACATTATGGGCTGATAATGTAAGAAATAACACACACAAAAAAAATTACTGCATAAATTGCTTAGGATTTAGAAGGAGAGCTGCCATGTCTGTTGACGCCATCTTGTGCATCACGGTGGCAGCATCATTATATGGGGATGTTTTTCAGCAGCAGGGACTGGGAGACTAGTCAGGATTGAGGGAAAGATGAACGGAGCAAAGTACAGAGAGATCCTTGATATAAACCTGCTCCAGAGCACTAAGGACCTCAGACTGGGGTGAAGGGTCAGCTTCCAACAAGACAACGGCTTCGGGACAAGTCTCGTAATGTCCTTGAGTGGCCCAGCCAGAGCCCGGACTTGAACCCGATCGAACATCTCTGGAGAGACTTGAAAATAGCTGTGCAGCGACGCTCCCCATCCAACCTGACAGAGCTTGAGAGGATCTGCAGAGAAGAATGGGAGAAACTCCACAAAAACAGGTGTGCCAAGCTTGTAGCGTCATACCCAAGAAGACTCGAGGTTGTAATCGCTGCCAAAGGTGCTTCAACAAAGTACTGAGTAAAGGGTCTGAATACTTATGTAAATGTGAATACTTACGTTTTTTGTTTATACATTTGCAAAAATTGCATTTTTTTTTTTTTGCTTTGTCATTATGAGGTATCTTGTTTAGATTGATGAGGGGAAAAAAATATTTAATCAATTTTAGAATAAAGCTGTAACGTTGCAAAATGTGGAAAAAGTCAATACTTTCCTAATGCACTGTACATGTATAGTTTCTCCCATTCCTCTCACAGGAGGTTGGTGGCACCTTAATTGGGAGGAACGGGCTTGTTGTAATGACAGGAGCGAAATCAGTGGAATGGTATTAAATACATCAAACACATGGTTTGCAGGTATTTGATGCCATTCCATTTTCTCCGTTCCGGACATTATTATAAGACGCTCTCACCTCAGCAGCCTCCACTGATATAGTTATATACACACACAGACTACGTGTACAAAACATTAGGAACACCTTCCTAATATTGAATTACAGACGCTTTTGCCTTCAGAACAGACTCAATTCGTCGGGCATAGACTACAAGGCATTGAAAGCGTTCCACAGGGATGCTGGTCCATGTTGACTCCATGTCATCCCAGAGTTGTGTCAAGCTGGCTGGATGTCCTTTGGGTGATTGACCATTATTGATACACACGGGAAACTGTTGAGCGTGAAGAACCCAGCAGCATTGCAGTTCATGACACACTCGAACAGGTGACATCAATAAGGGACCATAGCTTTCACCTGAATTCGCCTGGTCAGTCTATGTCACGGAAAGAGCAAGTGTTCCTAATTTTTTGTACACTTAGTCTGTGTGTATATAACTATATCTGAAACATGACCTCTGTGCAAATTTAGGAAAAGCAAAGAATGAAGAAAGAAGTTGACTTACCTCAGAACATTTTTCCATTTTCTGACCTTTGGTCATAATGTAGTTGGTCATCACCACAAAAGAAGAGTCTCCCTGAGGTGAGAGAGTGAGAGTGAGAGTGAGAGTGAGAGTGAGAGAGAGAGAGAGAGAGAGAGAGAGAGAGAGAGAGAGATATGAAACAGAATAATCTGTGAATGGACAATGTTGCAACTGTGATGGGGATCATACTCTGGACTTCAAAACGTGGAAAAAAGTCAAAGGGGTCTGAATACTTTCTGAAGGCACTGTATAGCCACAGTGATTAACTGTTATATCTGCAGCTGAGCAGTTTATGGGGCTCCAAGGCATCCCGGCAGAAGCACAGCAAGGACTATTGTCGCTAGGAAATGTCCTGTCCTCACAGGAGGCTTCTGCGCCTGTGTTGAGACCTGATTAGAATTCGTTTTTTTTAAAGAAAAGCAAGTTGATTTTATTTAGGCAATATATTTTTTGATAGTTCGTATGATATTTTATTTATTTTAACCCAAATATTTTCCTTTTTGGGATCGTTATTATCCACCCGCCACAGTAGGTGGCGGAATGCACATCCAATTGTTGCGAACGACCCATACAAGTAGAATAAGAACTTCACCAGCCTTAAAAAGGAAAGACATATCGGCGTCGCAAAAAATAAAAACTGATCCCCTGTCACGATCGCTCGTAGAAACGGACCAAAGCGCAGCGTATGTTGAGTTCCACATAATTTAATAAAGAAGTGAAACTATAGCAAAGACAAAACAATAAACAACGAACCGTGACTACAACACTACCTCAAAACATAAACAATATCCCATAACCCACTGGTGGAAAAAATGCTACTTAAATATGATCCCCAATTAGAGACAACGATAGCCAGCTGCCTCTAATTGGGAATCATACCATAAACCCCAACATAGAAAAAACAACCTAGAACCCCACATAGAAAATATAAACTAGACTAACCCCCCCAGTCACGCCCTGACCTACTCCACCATAGAAAATAAAGGCTCTCTATGGTCAGGACGTGACATCCCCCTTAAAACCGGTTTCTTTCAATTGTTCAGCAACTCCGTTTGGAAGCCTATAATCAATCAATCAATCAATCCAGTGTTTGGAGAGGCGCACCGGAACGGGAATGCTTTGCGCTTATTCCAGATGCCTAACAGAGATCTAAAAAAAAAAACACTTTACAGATTAAATTCTCTCGAACCTTGCGATTCTAGGTCACAAACAGATGCCGCGTTCAAAACAACTGGGAACTCGAAAAATACGACGTCAGTGGTCTCCAGGTCAGATATTTGACACCTCTTTTCTCCCATCAGCCCCCGGTACTTAAAAATACAGCATTTGACAGTGCATTCAATGAAAAATAATAAACATAAGATCATAGACCAGACATACCCTTCTTGGTCAGTTGGAAAAAATAAATAATCTTACCTCTCTATCTACTGGGCTGTTCCCAACTAACTTGATAGTTCACTGGCCTAAATGTGTAACATTTGTTAGAACATGACAAACCTTTTGTCACTGTTGTTATGGTAACAGACCTATAGCCCTCCCTGTAGAAATATAATGACTGAATTAACATGAGGGTGCAGTAAAATAGCCCTGGTCTAGGCACTTCCTCGTTCTAGTAACAATATATCTATGACCCTCGCTATCCGCTTTCCTTCTATTGGCCCTCTCCCTAGTCTTGACCATGATGTCCTTCATGTCAATGTAAACTAACTCATATGTAGAGGCCATAAATAGCACAGTACATGTGGCCCTGCATTAATAAGGACTGGTACAGGACGCCTTCCTGCCTGGGTAACTGCATTGGATGTCATCAGACCTGGGTTCAGATACTCTTTCAAATCATTTAGCCGAGCTTGATTAAACTTGCTTGTGAGCTTGGCCCAAGCTTTCCAAAATGCAAACCTCGGCCGTCTGACACTCAAGGCAGGCTAATGTATTTGAAAGATATGAAACAGTACATAAACCCAAGTCTGGATGGCATGCTTGAGTCATTTCGGTCGCTGGATGAAAATTGATGTGGTCACTGATTGTGACCACATTGTGACCACATCGGGAAGAAGTGGTTATTATCATGCAAAGAGACAGATGGGATAGCATAAATTCCTGTCAATGTTATAGAATGGCAGCTAATGGACAATGCAGTTGGTCAGTATAATTGAATTGTGGATGAATCTAATTAAGACATGTCTGTGTAGTGACAATAGTACAATACCATTTGTACTACTACTACTCTAAATGCTCAATGTACGACCTATTTCCATACTACTGTAAATGCTCAATGTACGACCTATTTTCATACTACTGTAAATGCTCAAGTGAAGTTGTTTGAATTTAATGAATCTTGCTAACTTTCTGACATTTACCCGACCCGAAGCCAGAAAACAGGCGAAGGCCCGAGGGTTAACCAAAAATAGCTCGTAGTTACAGGATTAGGCTTAGAACCCGAATTTGAATCCGACTGTTGCCTTGGAAAAGCAGAAGAGTAGGGGTAGATTATATAGAAAACATGTGTTTTCGTTTAAAAATGTGGGGAAAAGGAGTCAAAAACGGACAAGTGTTTGTTGAAAAGTTTTTTTGAATTTAAATGAATCTGCTATTTTCTGACATTTTTAACCGAGCCAGAAAAAAACAGTGCAGAGGAGTTACAAAAAAGCTCTAGTACAGATTTGGTATAGGACGCCGATTTGAAATGCCGAACTTGTTTGCTTTGAAAAAGCAGAAGAGTAGGGGTTAATTTTATATAGGAAAACATTTGTTTTGCTACCACTCGTTAAGATATTGAACGGCGAGTACAGAAGGGCTATATAAATAACTGATTGATTGATTTGATTGACAGTAGTGTAGTAGTAGTTTAGTAGTAGTGTAGTATTATTTAGTAGTGTAGTAGTATAGACGTATTGTAATAGTAGTGTAGTAGTAGTTTAGTAGTAGTGTAGTATTATTTTAGTAGTAGTGTAGTAGTGTAGACGTATTGTAATAGTTGTGTAGTAGTATTGGAATAGTATTGTAGTAAGGTAATAGTATTGTAATAGTAGTAGTAGTAGTTTAGTGTAGTGTAGTAGTGTAGACTTTTGTAATAGTTGTGTAGTAGTATGTAATAGTAGTAGTGTAGTATTGTAATAGTAGTGTAGTATAAAGTACTACAGAGAGATTCATCTACGGAAGTCAGAGAAGACGTCTGACAGACTGACGAAGATAAAGATTACCGAGACAGGAGTTTAAAACACTCACATCCTGATTGTCAACAAACAGGCGTGAGAGAGAGAAACTGTACCTAACTTTCACCAGTGGTTCCTTTTGTACGCACCCTGATCCTGCTCACACGTTAGGCAAATATAGAGACAAACATGAGACTCTCTGTAAACAAAGTGACAGTCCGTTGTTTGCCCATGTCTAAGCCATAAAGAAAACACTACTGTGTACTCTGAGAGGGGTGGCCACGGTTGGTCTATTTCATTCTGAACTGGTTGACTGAGGAGGAGGAGGGAGATCAATGCCAAACCGTAAGAAGATGATAAAACACATATCAAGATTATACAGTTTATGTCCGTATCTATTTACCTTAATATTCAAGGTATCTACCTGAAGATGACCTTGTCTGTTATAATGATATATTGTATTTGTTTATCTATTCACGGTATCTACCTGAGTATCCCGGTGATTTCCAAAACAATTACATTGATACTGGTTTTATAGTATTTTATTCAGTGATTCAACGTTTGTTACACCCAAAGGCATTTATTTTTCTAGACTATGAAAATAGGTCGTACATTGAGCATTTACAGTAGTATGAAAATAGGTCGTACATTGAGCATTTACAGTAGTATGAAAATAGGTCGTACATTGAACATTTACAGTAGTATTGAAAATAGGTCGTACATTGAGCATTTACAGTAGTATGGAAATAGGTCATACATTGAGCATTTACAGTTGTATGAAAATAGGTTGAACATTGAGCATTTACAGTAGTATGAAAATAGGTCGTACATTGAGCATTACAGTAGTATGGAAATAGGTCGTACATTGAGCATTTACAGTAGTATGAAAATAGGTCGTACATTGAGCATTTACAGTAGTATGAAATAGGTCGAACATTGAGCATTTACAGTAGTATGAAAATAGTCGTACATTGAGCATTTACGTAGTATGAAAATAGGTCGTACATTGAGCATTTACAGTAGTATGAAAATAGGTCGTACATAGCATTTACAGTAGTATGAAAATAGGTCGCTACATTGAGCATTTACAGTAGTATGAAAATAGGCGTACATTGAGCATTTACAGTAGTATGAAAAATAGGTCGTACATTGAGCATTTACAGTAGTATGAAAATAGGTCGTACATTGAGCATTTACAGTAGTATGAAAATAGGTCGTACATTGAGCATTTACAGTAGTATGAAAATAGGTCGTACATTGAGCATTTACAGTAGTATGAAAAATAGGTCGTACAGATTGAGCTTTACAGTGGTATGAAAATAGGTCGTACATTGAGCATTTACAGTAGTATGGAAATAGGTCGTACGTTGAG
>NW_019943140.1:74869-84128 GCF_002910315.2 Salvelinus sp. IW2-2015
TACTACACTACTATTACAATACTACCACACTACTATTACACTACTACAATACTACACTACTACACTACTATTACCTTACTACACTATTGTTACACTACTATTAGCTTACTACACTACTGTTACACCACTATTACCTTATTACACTACTACACTACTACACTACTACTATTACCTTATTACACTACTACACTAATATTACAATACTACTATTGCAGCTACTATTACACACTATTACCTTATACACTACTACACTAATATTACAATACTACTACTGCAGTACTATTACACCACTATACCTTATTACACTACTACACTACTACACTACTATTACAGAACTACTACACTACTACACTACTATTACAGAACTATTACACTACTACACTACTATTACAGAACACTGGTAGATGTACTGTGAGGCTCAGTTCCTAAAGGTTCTAGAGCTCTGTGACCTTTCATGTCATTCATTCATTCAGTAAAATGCCCTTCTTATAACAACACTACCTTAGTAGATCCACACTCAGCCAATGACCCACCTGTACAGGGAAGACATAGTCGGCCACGTCCCAGATCCTCTCCTCTCCGTTCACGTTGGTGTAACTCACCCCCTTCACCTTAGTCAAGACAGAACCCACGGCCGTGTCTGACGACTGGTAGCCTTTCTCATAGATGAACACCCACCTGGACAGGACAGAGGATACCACCGGTCAATCAAACATTTTCAGAAAGCCCCAACAGTCGTTGTTTACAGTAACCCGGCCAAGACCCTAAAAAGCYGAAGAACAGTGGTAAGGAAAAAATCCCTGGAAGGCAGAAACTTTGAGAGGAACCAGACTCATGCTATTCGTTTCAGCGTTTGGACACCTGCTTGTCGAACATCTCATTCAAAAATCATGGACATTAATATGGAGTTGGTCCCACCTTTGCTGCTATAAGTGCCTCCACTCTTCTGGGAAGGCTTTCCAATAGATGTTGGAACTTTGCTCCTGGGACTTGCTTCCATTCAGCCACAAGAGCATTAGTGAGGGGGGCACTGATGTTGGGCGATTAGGCCTGGCTCGCAGTCGGCGTTTCAATTCATCCCAAAGTTGTTCGATGGGGTTGAGGTCAGGGCTCTGTGAAGACCAGTCAAGTTCTTACACACCAATCTCGATAAACCATTTCTGTAAGGACCTCGCTTTGTGCACGGGGCATTGTCATGCTGAAACAGGAAAGGGCCTTCCCCAAACTGTTGCCATGAAGTTGGAAGCACAGAATCATCTAGAATGTCATTATATGCTGTAGCGTTAAGATTTCCCTTCACTGGAACTAAGGGGCCCGAACCATGAAAACAGCCCCAGACCATTATTCCTCCTCCACCAAACTTTACAGTTGGCACAATGAATTCGGGCAGGTAGCATTCTCTTGGCATCCACCAAACCCAGATAAGTCCGTCGGAATGCCAGATGGTGAAGCGGGATTCATCACTCCAGAGAACGCATTTCCACAGCTCCAGAGTCCAAAGGCGTCGAGCTTAACCCTACTCCAGCCGACGCTTGGCATTGAGCGTGGTGATCTTAGGCTTGTGTGCGGCTGCTTGGCCATGGAAACCCATTTCATGAAGCTCCCAACGAACAGTTATTGTGTTGATGTTGCTTCCAGAGGCAGTTTGGAACTCGGTAGTGAGTGTTGCAACTGATGACAGGCGATTCGAACCAGGGTCTGGAATCGAACCAGGGTCTGTAGTGACGCCTCTAGCACTGAGATGCACTGCCTTAGACCGCTGCYCCATTTGGGAGCCCAGAATTATTAAATTAGATGATTTAAATTGCAGACAAATKCTAATTGAACAACATGTTGATCTTGAAAACCAATATGAGAATAATACTGGTAGGGAAGTTATGGCACTTCTGTTTCCTCAGTATCATGAAGTGAATTCATATCATTACAGGTCTAATACCACAGCTCACTGTCCTAGTACTGATTATTAAAACACTGAACTTCAATTAGGTGGTCATAGGGTCACTAAAACCTGACAAAACAAATGTACTCCATATTGTTCAATGCCATATCCACATGTCAATTTCACAAACTGATCCTCAATGCCAATACAAGAATGATAAAATTGAAATAATGATTGTCAAATCTTTCATACCATATCAGAGAAATGATTATGAAGGTTGGTGAAATAACAACATAATTATATTCACAATGCATTGTTTAAATGTAATTACTATTCCTGCTTTACGTCACCTACTGTAAGTGAGGTCACAGCCGGTAAGCTACTACATAACCCCAATATTTAAATTGAAACACAAAATACAAACAAAACAGGGCAAATGATAACATTTAAATTGTCTATGCTAGTCAAAGTGCATTAGAAAATGCTTATAACAAAGACATCGTTACAGACTTGAAATACGTCTGTAAGTAACTGTGGACTGACTTGAAATACGTCAGATCAAGTAACTGTGGACTCGGGAGGGCTACTAAAAGTTGGAATATCAACATCGGCATGAGCAGACAACCCTCAGATGCWAGGCAAAACACATTCATCCTTAATAAAAGGTTAATTTACAGYAGAACAAATCTTAACATTTGAATTCTTAATATACACAATTGTCACTTCAATATTATTAAAGTTAACAGACAAGTGTTTAAGTTAAACATAGTAAACAAGAGTAGATGTTGTTGTAAACAAACAACAGGGAAGTACAACAGTCATTTTCTCTAAATGAAGAGATGGTTGTGACATTGTGTGGCAGATTGTTAAATTAGATTGCACTTCTTCAGAAAGAGGAAATAGACAATGCAATATCTTCAAAGTGTGACRAATCTGAATGTGAAAATTACAAAGCAATATTGCTAGTAATCAGTTGAGATAAACATAACCTAGATCCAGATGAACTGAACATGTCTCCTAAGTGTTAACTTAAAGAAGGGGGGGGGGGACTTCACAATCATACACCGTCTAAAAACACAAGGTCCCTATTCTCATCTTATTCACATTGAGGCCTTGGGATTCAATATGGCACCAATACAGATAATCCCTGAAATAAAGCACCTTTTGTAACGGCTGTCCTCCTCCTCTTCATCCGAAGAGGAGGAGCAGGGATTGAACCAAGGTGCAGCGGGTTGTGAATACATATATATTTATTTGCTGACGAAGACGAACACAAAAACTTATACTTGCATAAACTACAAAACAACAAACGATGTTAAACAGACCTGAACTGGTGAACATAAAAAACAATGCACTCATGAACAGGAAAGAACGAACGAGAGACGAGACAGTACCGTGTGGTGCAATAAACACAGACACAGCGACAACCACCCACAAACAAACAGTGTGAAAACACCTACCTTAATATGGCTCTCAATCAGAGGAAATGAAAACCACCTGCCTCTAATTGAGAGCCATATCAGGTCACCCTAAACCAACATAGAAACAGAAAACATAGACTGCCCACCCAAACTCACGTCCTGACCAGCTAACACATACACAAACTAACAGAAAACAGGTCAGGAACGTGACACCTTTTCCTGGTCTACAGAGTGGCTATTAGTAGCAGCTGTGGCTCCTCCTGTACCATTTTTTCAGTAGATATTCAGACTGGCCATTTAGTGGACTCACTATAGCCATGAAGAGAACAAGTGGGGACAAAGTGGTCAAATATGAGGACTAGTTTTTACCACTCAACTCTGTTAGATAAAAACGATTTCTAACAGCCCCCACTCTTCTGGGAAGGCTTTCCACTAGATGTTGGAACATTGGCCCGGGGACTTGCTTCCATTCAGCCACAAGAGCACAACAGTCATTATCTCTAGATGAAGAGATGGTTGTGACATTGTGTGGCAGATTGTTGATTTAGATTGCACTGGATTCTTTSTTTATTTCTTCAGAAAGAGGAAATAGACAATGCATAATCTTCAAAATGTGACTWATCTGAATGTGAACATTAAACCTGAGAATTGCAAAGCAATATACAGTTGAAGTCGGAAGTTTACACACACTTAGGTTGGAGTCATTAAAACTTGTTTTTCAACCACTCCACACATTTCTTGTTAAGAAACCATAGTTTTGGCAAGTCGGTTAGGACATCTACTTTGTGCATGACACAAGTAATTTGTCCAACAATTGTTTACAGACAGATTATTTCACTTATAATTCACTGTATCACAATTCCAGTGGGTCAGAAGTTTACAGACATTAAGTTGACTGTGCCTTTAAACAGCTTGGAAAATTCCAGAAAATGATATCATGGCTTTAGAAGCTTCTGATAGGCTAATTGACATAATTTGAGTCAATTGAAAGTGTACCTGTGGATGTATTTCAAGAGCTACCTTCAAACTCAGTGCCTCTTTGATTGACATCATGTGTGTATGTCCTCATCAATTCTGCTGACCAATTCTTCCAAAGCTTTCATATTGTTCTGAATCCCTGGCTGAGCAAAAAGTGTAGTTGTCCTGTATTCCCGTCCAGCAGCTTAGTCATGCACCAGAAACCTCAACGTTCCTCTGGGTGTCAGATCATCAAAAGATCTCCACATCGTCCTCAGCAATTTCGGAGAGGAAGACCACAATGAATGGAGTGACCAAGTTGTTGATTCTCTGGACATAGCCACTGGCTGGATGGCGGATGGCCCAGATGAAGAGGATCTGCTCAAGCACCTCTTGCACCGCAGGCTGCTGGAAAAGTGGAATTAGCCGGGTTTGTACTCTGAATATAGATGTGGATCTGTCTATATGTGTCTTAGTAAGTCTCGTCTGTCCTGGAGTGGTAAGGAAGCCGAAGTACTCATCTCTCTTCCTCTTCAGCACCAGGTCTCTGCGCTCCATGTTGGCTGGGAGGTAACCAGAGAGGAGCCTCCATGTGATGGGCCTCACTTCTCGTGGAATGCCTGACCAGTTGTGCTTCCGGAGCGCCTCGAGGTCGGTGTTAGGACAGGACAGAAGGTATTTGTCCAATCGGATCTTGTCTCGCACTGTCATGATTGGGGCCCCTGAGGAATTTTGTTCAGAGATTCTGGCGACCAATGGAATGATAGAACGAACTGGGAGAGACTGTTGCTTCTGCAGGGTGGAGCGCCCTGTATTGGTGTTGTGCAGGTGGACTTCACCACCACTTCTGCCATTGATCTGTCCACAGTCTGTGTCCTCCTCCTGCTGAAGACAGACCTCTGCTGTTGGGGGAGCCGGCTGGTCTGCAGGCCCTGGCCCCGTGTCTGGCTCCCTGCCGGTGTCACTGGGTCGTTGTGAAGGAAGAGCAGGCACCTGGTGTGTGGAGTGCCGCCTTTTTAGACTTGAGATTGTATAACAGCACTTACAGTTGACCGGGGGCAGCTGTAGCAGGGCAGACATTTTACGAACTGACTTGTTGGAAAGGTGGCATCCTATGACGGTCACTGAGCGTCTACAGCCAAGGTTTGTCTATGGAGATTGCATGGCTGTGTGCTCGATTTTATACACCCGTCAGCAAAGGGTGTGGCTGAAATAGCTGAAACCACAAATGTGAAGGGGTGGCCACATACTTTTGTGTATATATAGTGTATGTTGCTATCAAGTTGATGCTTTTGTATCCAATGAAGATGCCACGTTGAACGTCACTGAGCTCTTAAGTACTTGGCCATTCTACTGTCAATGTTTGTCTATGGAGATTGCATGGCCGTGTGCTCGATTTTATATTCCTGTCAGCAACGGATGTGGTTGAAATAGCCGAATCCACTCATGTGAAGGGGTGTCCTATACCTTTTTATATATAGCGTATCAAACCTCAGGCAAGTGCAAAGGTCCATGGGTAAAACCAGCTTTCCTAGATGTCGGTTCCACATGACGCAAACAGATTTAAGACAAAGTTACAGTACAGCAGTGTTTCTCAACACCAGTCCTCCAGTACCTCAACAGCCCAACTCCAGTCCTCCAGTAAACTGTTGGGGGTACTGGAGGACTGGAGTTGGGCTGTTTGGGGGACTGGAGTTGGGCTGTTGGGGGGACTGGAGTTGGGCTGTTGGGGGGACTGGAGTTGGGCTGTTGAGGACTGGAGTTGGGCTGTTGGGGGTATGCCAGCTGCCCATCAAAGAGCTTCTGCTATCCTGGCATCTGGCTCCAGGTGTCATCTGTCGGAAGACCAGGCCATCCCTCCAATACTGTTTTAATAAACCTTCATAATTGCATTCTGTCTATGTTCTTCATTCAGTTAAGGCTTGATTGAAATGTATTCACTCGTTCTGACCCTAACAGTCCAATATGCATCAAGACAGCTAGACCCGAACAGAACTGTCTATTATACATAAAGACAGCTAGACCCTAGTGGCTGTTGAAACAGACATGCATTTTGGTTGACCACTCTCATAAAAGCTGGACCAATTTACTAACCTCTTAAATCCGTTTTAAGTTATTAAGCATACACATGTAATAACAACTGGTAACCGACTGTGGAACGATTATCAAAATATATACATTATTTGTTCATTTCCATAAGGTTATGACATTTATCACTTGATCAGTTAAATAAACAGTGGTTTTGTCAGGTGCATTGGTGGTGGGATGGTCAAGTAATCATTCCTTTGGGTGGACATCGTCGTTTCCAACAATGCAATTCACATGATGGAAGGATAATTTATAGAACATTTGAGGAATTACAGGCAGCTTCCAGTTGCATTACGTGCATTGCAATTCATCAATGATCAGTGCACAATTCACAACGTAGCTTATGCAGATCTAGTAACAATTTGCTGCCATCTCATGACTTATTGCAAAAAAAAGACAGGGTCCTACTGAATTGTATATGCCTATTTTGTGCAGTCACCTGTTTAGTTTAAGTAGCATATAGTTAGGAATAAGGATTGGACCTTATCCTCTAAGGTTCCGGGGGTGTTTGTCCATGGTTCCCTGTGGCTAGAATCTTGACTACTCAACATGGCAGACATGGTATTAGCCGCTGTCTCTGGCCCTGTCAAGTACTCTTCAACTGTAAACTGCCTCCTAATTCTTTCTTAGGTTTTTCCCCTTTTTCCTGCTGTCCTTTCGTCTTCCTTATTCTTTCTTTCTTTCTTCCTTCCTGGCTATCTCCCTCCAACTCCTCCTTCTTACTTCCTTCCTTAATTTCTTAAGTCCTTCAATCTACCTTCCTTTCAATATGTCACTCTGAAAATAGGTGATAGGTAGGTAAAAGAAAGGTTGGAAACATCGTGGGATACCCATATCAGTTCAAACCTCTAGACTCTCGAAATATTCAAGACAGGCAGGATAGAGGACTTAGGGAAAGAAAAGGAGAGAAAGCCAAATATGTGATTAGTACTGAACCCCTGGTTCCTCTCTGACTAAGTCGTGTGTTGGCGTCTCTGTGTGGGAGCTAGCACTCAAGACCACTCGCACAGAGTACGACGACAAAAGCACATTAACACATGTATCCATTGTGCAATCTCGTTGACACTAGCCAGAGCATTGTCCACCTAAAAGGACTAGATGCACTCAAATGTCAGTGATTCTCTCTGTTAACACAGGTGGTGTGAGTGTTGACGAGGACAAGGCTGGAGATCACTGTCATGCTGATTGAGTTCGAATAACGGAACTGGAACTGAAGCTTCAAAAGGAGGGTGGGCTTGGAATCATTGTTCTTCCTCTGTCAACCATGGTTACCTGCAAAGGAAACACGTGCCGTCATCATTGCTTTGCACAAAAAGGGCTTCACAGACGAGGATATTTCTGCCAGTAAGATTGCACCTAAATCAACCATTTATCGGATCATCAAGACCTTCAAGGAGAGTGGTTCAATTGTTGTGAAGAAGGCTTCAGGGCACCAAGAAAGTCCAGCAAGTGCCAGGACCAACTCCTAAAGTTGATTCAGCTGCGGGATCGGGGCACCACCAGTACAGAGCTTGCTCAGGAATGGCAGCAGGCAGGTGTGAGTGCATCTGCACGCACAGTGAGGCAAAGACTTTTGGAGGATGGCCTGGTGTCAAGAAGGGCAGCAAAGAAGCCACTTCTCTCCGGAAAAAAACATCAGGGACAGACTGATATTCTGCAAAAGGTACAGGGATTGGACTGCTGAGGACTGGGGTAAAGTCTCTGATGAATCCTCTTTCCGATTGTTTGGGGCATCCAGAAAAAAGTTTGTCCAGAGAAGACAAGGTGAGTGCTACCATCAGTCCTGTGTCATGCCAACAGTAAAGCATCCTGAGACCATTCATGTGTGGGTTGCTTCTCAGCCAAGGGAGTGGGCTCACTCACAATTTTTCCTAAGACACAGCCATGAATAAAGAATGGTACCAACACATCCTCCGAGAGCAACTTCTCCCAACCATCCAGGAACAGTTTGGTGACGAACAATACCTTTTCCAGCATGATGAGCACATTGCCATAAGGCAAAAGTGATAACTAAGTGGCTCGGGGAACAAAACATCAATATTTTGGGTCCATGGCCAGGAAACTCCCCAGACCTTAATCCCATTGAGAACTTGTGGTCAATCCTCAAGAGGCGGGTGGACAAACAAAAAAACACAAATTCTGACAAACTCCAAACATTGATTATGCAAGAATGGGCTGCCATCAGTCAGGATGCGGCCCAGAAGTGAATTGACAGCATGCCAGGGCGGATTGCAGAGGTCTTGCAAAAGAAGGGTCAACACTGCAAATATTGACTCTTTGCATGAACTTCAATAAAAGCCTTTGACACTTATGAAATGCTTGTAATTATACTTCAGTATTCCATAGTAACATCTGACAAAAATATCTAAAGACACTGAAGCAGCAAACTTTGTGAAATTTATATTTGTGTCATTCTCAAAACTTTTGGCCACGACTGTACAGATTAACTCAACTAGCCTGTACCGCCGTACACTGACTCGGTACCGGTGCCCCCTGTATATTGCCTCGTTATTGTTATTCTTATTGTGTTACTTTTTATTATAACTTTTTATTTAGTCTACTTGGTAAATATTTTTTCTTCTTGATCTGCACTGTTGGTTAAGGACTTGTAAGTAAGCATTTCACGGTAAAGTCTACACTTGTTGTATTCGCCGCATGTGGCAAATAAAGTTTGATTTGATTTGATCCGCATGCTTCCCATCCTAAAGAGTTAGGAACAGTTAGTGGATATATTATGATGACCTTTTGTGACGTTTGTGTTCTTTTTGGCATTTGGCAAGGTTTTTATCGGCTGTTCGTGCAACAACGTTTTTTTCCCAGAGGCAGGCTGAAGTTCGGAAGCCAAAGTCTTCAATTAAGTGTTTGTTCAATTAAGTGTTTGTTCAATTAAAAGTGTTTGTTCAATGAAGGGTTT